>NW_023493658.1:140000-222500 GCF_013265735.2 Oncorhynchus mykiss
TCTCTCTCTCTCTCTCTCTCTGTGTCTCTCTCTCTCTCTGTGTCTCTCTCTCTCTCTCTGTGTGTGTGTGTGTGTGTCTCTCTCTCTGTCTCTTTCTCACACACTCACACATTTAGAGAGACTCTGGATGGCACCCTGCTCCCTACATAGTGCCCTACTTTTGACAAAAGCTCTATGGGCCCCCTGGGTCCTGGTTTAAAGTAGTGCACTACATAGGGTATAGGGTTCCAGTCTGATTCCGCTTCCATCCACATTGTTAGTGAAACATGTGTTAGGGAAGTGTTTGATTTGGGAATAAGGGAATTGGGAATCGTGGAAGTCAAATGCTGAGATGCTAATCAGTACATCATTTATGAGGACCTTTTCCGATTTGTTCCCTCCGAGGAATTTGTGAATTTTATATAAGATACTTGTGAGACTGTCACAACAGATACACAACCTATTCTATGCAAATGTGTTGTTATGGAAACATGTTGCTGCTGTACAAACTTGTTGTGCCAGTGACTGGTGCATATTCTAAGGATCAGTATTTAACATCTCTATGAATGATTCATCCATTATAAATGCTGTATGATGAGGAGATACTCTAAAGTGCTAGAGCCTAACTTGTTGTGCCAGTGACTGGTGCATTTTTCATGGTTTCTGTTATGTTCCCTTTTCTGCCATGGAGCTGATCCATGATCATCGCAAAAATAAGTTGTACAGTGAGTCTGATCTCTGTGGGATTTGAACCCACCACCTAAAGTAGTGTCGTGTTAGCCTACAAACACATTGATTAGTCCCACAAGAGCGTAGGTTTAATGGTTTGGAGGATAACATGGCTATACTTTAGGAGGTGTGTTCAAATCCCGCAGAGATCAGACTCACTGTACTGTAGCTGGCTTAGGATCAAAGTGTCTGCTAAGGACAGTGTACAGATTAGATACAGGTTGTTACTATGTACATAATAGATACAGGTTGTTACTATGTACAGAATAGATACAGGTTGTTACCATGTAGCATGTAAAGAATAGATACAGGTTGTTACCATGTACAGAATAGATACAGGTTGTTACTATGTACAGAATAGATACAGATTGTTACTATGTACAGAATAGATACAGATTGTTACCATGTACAGAATAGATACAGGTTGTTACCATGTACAGAATAGATACAGGTTGTTACTATGTACAGAATAGATACAGGTTGTTACTATGTACAGAATAGATACAGGTTGTTACCATGTACAGAATAGATACAGGTTGTTACTATGTACAGAATAGATACAGGTTGTTACCATGTACAGAATAGATACAGGTTGTTACTATGTACAGAATAGATACAGGTTGTTACTATGTACAGAATAGATACAGGTTGTTACTATGTACAGAATAGATACAGGTTGTTACCATGTACAGAATAGATACAGGTTGTTACCATGTACAGAATAGATACAGGTTGTTACTATGTACAGAATAGATACAGGTTGTTACTATGTACAGAATAGATACAGGTTGTTACTATGTACAGAATAGATACAGGTTGTTACCATGTACAGAATAGATACAGATTGTTACTATGTACAGAATAGATACAGGTTGTTACCATGTACAGAATAGATACAGATTGTTACCATGTACAGAATAGATACAGATTGTTACTATAATCCAGATGCTGTAACTGAGAAAGAAGAGGAAGGACAATATACCAAGACAGAGAGAGACAAAAAATAGAGAGAGAAAGAGAGTGAGTGAGTAGAGAGGGATACAGGAAGAGAGAGGGAGAGAGAGGGATACAGGGAGAGGTAGATCAGGGTAGAGAAGGGAGAGAAATACCACAGACACACACACAGACACACACACACACACACACACACACACACACACACACACACACACACACACACACACACACACACACACACTGCTCCCTGCAGTACACACAAAAACACACACACACACACACACTGTTCCCCTCAGGCTCAGACATTGGCACAATTACCCATTCACTTGATATTTCAGGGCAGGCTACAAACTTAATCTGCTGGAGACACACACTCACACAACGACACACACACCGGCACACACAGATATATGCACACGTACACACATTGTCAGACACACACTCTTAATCTCTTTCCCAGCTTCCCCTCGATTTTACCTCTGCAGCCCCCTGTCATATCGATTGTGGGCTGACTGGAGGCAACACACAGACACACACACAAGGTTACACACCCTCACCATCACACACAGACACACACACACACCGTCTGACATACACACAGCTGGTGGGAGATTGCCTCTGACAGCGCATGCTGGATACAGATGGCTGTGGAAACATCCAGGGAATTCTGCACTACAGCATGCATTTCCTGCTGCCCATCTCCCTCCCTCCCTCCCCCTCTCCCTCCCCCTCTCCCTCCCTCTCTCCCTCCCTCCCTCCCCCTCTCCCTCCCTCTCTCCCTCCCTCCCTCCCCCTCTCCCTGCCCCACTCCCTCCCTCCCTCTCTCACTCCCTCTCCCTCTCTCCTTCCTCCTCTCCCTGCCCCTCTCCCTCCCTCTCTCCCTCCCTCTCTCTCTCTCCCTGCCCCTCTCCCCCCTCTCTCCCTCCCTCTCCCCCCTCTCTCCCTCCCTCTCCCTCTCTCCCTCCCTCCCTCTCTCACTCTCTCCCTCCCTCTCTCCCTCCCTCTCCCTCTCTCCCTCCCCCTCTCCCTCTCCCTCCCTCCACGCCTCCGTTTATCTGTGTCTGTTTTCCTCTCATTCTTTCTCTTTCTAACCACTGATCTTGCCTCCCCCTTTCCCTGCCCCTTGCCCTTTCTCTCTCAATTCTCTCAAAATTAAATTTAATTCAAGGGCTTTATTAGCATGGGAAACATATGTTTACATTGCTAATGCAAGTGAAATAGATAATATACACAAGGGAAAAAACAATTAAAAAAACTGTTTCATTAAGTAAACATTACACTCATGAAAGAATAAAGACATTTCAAAATGTAATATTATGTGAAAATAGTTCAAGTACACAAGGTTAAATAAATAAACTTAAATATGGGTAGAATTATTTCTCTCTCTCTCTCTCTCTCTCTCTCTGTCTCTCTGTCTCTCTCTCTCTCTCTCTCCCTCTCTCTCTCTCTGTCTCTCTCTCTCTCTCTCTCTCTCTCTCTCTCTGTCTCTCTCTCTCTCTCTCTCTCCCTCTCTCTCTCTCTCTCTCTCTCTCTCTCATCTCTCTCTCCCTCTCTCTCTCTCTCTCTCTCTCTCTCTCTCTCTCTCTCTCTCTCGCCCTCTCTCTCTTTCTGTCTACCCCCATCTCCCTCATTTTCTCTGTCCTCATTGGCTCTGTCTTCATCCATACGAATGCATTTTTTCACCTTAAAGAGAAAGCGAGCGATTGGCTCTGACCCTCTCCATGTTAGTGTGTGTGCGTAGGGAGATGTGTTGTGTGGGTGTAGAAGTGGTATCAGAAAGGCCAGTCTGGGACCAAAAGGCAGCTGAAAAGTTCATAAAATGGCCCCAGACTGTTAGCATTGACCCAATTTTTTTGTTTTCGCTGACTTTCTTGTACTGGCTCAATGCAGACTCACCGAACTCTACCAACAAACTCACTAGACTTTACCAACACACTCACCGAACTCTACCAACACACTCACTAGACTCTACCAACACTCACCGAACTCTACCAACACACTCACTAGACTCTACCAACACACTCACCGAACTCTACCAACACACTCACTAGACTCTACCAACACTCACCGAACTCTACCAACACACTCACTAGACTCTACCAACACACTCACCGAACTCTACCAACACACTCACTAGACTCTACCAACACTCACCGAACTCTACCAACACACTCACTAGACTCTACCAACACACTCACCGAACTCTACCAACACACTCACTAGACTCTACTAACACACTCACTAGACTCTACCAACACACTCACTAGACTCTACCAACACACTCACTAGACTCTACCAACACACTCACTAGACTACGAACACACTCACTAGACTCTACCAACAAACTCACTAGACTCTACCAACACACTCACTAGACTCTACCAACACACTCACTAGACTCTACCAACACACTCACTAGACTCTACCAACACACTCACCGAACTCTACCAACACACTCACTAGACTCTACCAACACACTCACTAGACTCTACCAACACACTCACTAGACTCTACCAACACACTCACCGAACTCTACCAACACACTCACTAGACTCTACCAACACACTCACCGAACTCTACCAACACACTCACTAGACTCTACCAACACACTCACCGAACTCTACCAACACACTCACTAGACTCTACCAACACACTCACCGAACTCTACCAACACACTCACTAGACTCTACCAACACACTCACTAGACTCTACCAACACACTCACTAGACTCTACCAACACACTCACTAGACTCTACCAACACACTCACTAGACTCTACCAACACACTCACTAGACTCTACCAACACACTCACTAGACTCTACCAACACACTCACTAGACTCTACCCACACACTCACTAGACTCTACCCACACACTCACTGGACTCTACCAACACACTCACTAGACTCTACCAACACACTCACTAGACTCTACCAACACACTCACTAGACTCTACCCACACACTCACTAGACTCTACCAACACACTCACTAGACTCTACCAACACACTCACTAGACTCTACCAACACACTCACTAGACTCTACCAACACACTCAACGAACTCTACCAACACACTCAC
Source organism: Oncorhynchus mykiss (assembly GCF_013265735.2). Taxonomy (NCBI): domain Eukaryota; kingdom Metazoa; phylum Chordata; class Actinopteri; order Salmoniformes; family Salmonidae; genus Oncorhynchus; species Oncorhynchus mykiss. The sequence continues at coordinate 144,742 of NW_023493658.1, forward strand.
TAGACTCTACCAACACACTCACTAGACTCTACCAACACACTCACTAGACTCTACCAACACACTCACCGAACTCTACCAACACACTCACTAGACTCTACCAACACACTCACTAGACTCTACCAACACACTCACTAGACTACCAACACACTCACTAGACTCTACCAACACACTCACTAGACTACCAACACACTCACTAGACTCTACCAACACACTCACTAGACTCTACCAACACACTCACTAGACTCTACCAACACACTCACTAGACTCTACCAACACACTCACCGAACTCTACCAACACACTCACTAGACTCTACCAACACACTCACTAGACTCTACCAACACACTCACTAGACTACCAACACACTCACTAGACTCTACCAACACACTCACTAGACTACCAACACACTCACTAGACTCTACCAACACACTCACTAGACTCTACCAACACACTCACTAGACTCTACCAACACACTCACTAGACTCTACCAACACACTCACTAGACTCTACCAACACACTCACTAGACTCTACCAACACACTCACTAGACTCTACCAACACACTCACCGAACTCTACCAACACACTCACTAGACTCTACCAACACACTCACTAGACTCTACCAACACACTCACTAGACTACCAACACACTCACTAGACTACCAACACATTCACTAGACTCTACCAACACACTCACTAGACTCTACCAACACACTCACTAGACTCTACCAACACACTCACTAGACCCAACACACTCACTAGACTCTACCAACACACTCACTAGACTCTACCCACACACTCACTAGACTACCAACACACTCACTAGACTCTACCAACACACTCACTAGACTACCAACACACTCACTAGACTCTACCAACACACTCACTAGACTCTACCAACACACTCACTAGACTCTACCAACACACTCACTAGACTCTACCCACACGCTCACTAGACTCTACCAACACACTCACTAGACTCTACCAACACACTCACTAGACTACCAACACACTCACTAGACTCTACCAACACACTCACTAGACTCTACCAACACAGTTTGGTAGTTTAAAGACATGAGAGCTGTGCTTGGTAAAGTGCATGGGGTTATATCCTCCCTGCTTGGCCTTGTCTGGGGGTATCGTCGGACGGGCCCCCTGTCTCAGTCTACAGTATCTATGCTGTAATAGTCTATGTGCCGGGGGGCTAGGGTCAGTTTGTCCTAGCTGGTGTCCTGTGTGAATTTAAGTATGCTCTCTCTAATTCTCCCATCTCTCTCTCTCTCCTTCTGGAGGACCTGAGCCTTAGTTCCATGCCTCAGGACTACCTGGCCTGACGACTCCTGGCTGTCCCTGTCCCCAGTCCAGCAGGTCGTGCTGCTGATCCAGTTTCTGATGTTCTGCTTGCGGCTATAGAACACTGACCTGTTCACCGGACATGCTACCTTGTCCCTGACCGGCTGTTTTCAACCCTGTCTCTCTCTCTACTCTCTCTTCCTCTCTATCTCTCCCTCCATCCTCTCCCTCCATTCTCTCTCTCCCTCTCTCTCTCTCTCCCTCCATCCATCCTCTCTACTATCTCTACCTCTCTATATCTACCCCTCTCTCTCTGTCTCTATCTCTCTCTACTCTCTCTATCTCTCCCTCCATCCATCCTCTCTCTCTACTGTCTCTTCCTCTCTATCTCTCCCTCCATTCTCTCCCTCCATTCTCTCTCTCTCTCTCTCTCTCTATCTCTCCCTCCATCCATCCATCCATCCTCTCTCTACTCTCTCTACTCTCTCTCCCTCTCTCCCTCTCTATCTCTACCTCTACCTCTCTCTCTCTCTCTGTCTCTCCCTCCATCCTCTCTCTCTACTCTCTCTTCCTCTCTATCTCTCCCTCCATCCTCTCTCTCTACTCTCTCTACCTCTATCTCTCCCTCCATCCTCTCCCTCTCTACTCTCTCTACTCTCTCTCCCTCTCTATCTCTACCTCTACCTCTCTCTCTCTCTACTCTCTCTACTCTCTCTCCCTCTCTATCTCTACCTTTACCTCTACCTCTCTCTCTATCTCTCCCTCGATCCTCTCTCTCTACTCTCTCTTCCTCTCTATCTCTCCCTCCATCCATCCTCTCTCTCTCTCTCCCTCTCTCTCTCTCTACTGCACCTGCTGTCTCGACCTCTGAATGCTCGGCTATTAAAACACAACTGACATTTACTCCTGAGGTGCTGACCTGTTGCACCCTGTACAACCACTGTGATTATTATTTGACCCTGCTGGTCATCTATGAACGTTTGAACATCTTCAGAACAATCTGGCATTCATTTGTATTTATTTAGCCTTTATTTAACCTTTATTTAACCTTTTATTTAACCTTTATTTAACCTTTATTTAACTAGGCAAATCAGGAAAGAACACGTTTGTTTGACAATGAAAGCCTGCCGGGGAACTGCCTTGTTCAGGGGCAGAACGACAGAGTGTTACCTTGTCAGCTGGGGGATTCGATCCAGCAACCTTTTCGGTTACTGTCCCAACGCTCTAACCACAAGGCTACCTGCCTCTCTAACCACTAGGCTACCTGCCTCTCTAACCACTAGACTACCTGTCTCTATAACCACAAGGCTACCTGCCTCTCTAACCACTAGGCTACCTGCCTCTCTAATCACTAGACTACCTGCCTCTATAACCACTAGGCTACCTGCCTCTCTAACCACTAGGCTACCTGCCTCTCTAACCACTAGACTACCTGCCTATATAACCACTAGGCTACCTGCCTCTCTAACCACTAGGCTACCTTCCTCTCTAACCACAAGGCTACCTGTCTCTCTAACCACTAGGCTACCTGCCTCTCTAACCACTAGGCTACCTGTCTCTCTAACCACTAGGCTACCTGTCTCTCTAACCACTAGGCAACCTGTCTCTCTAACCACTAGGCTACCTGCCTCTCTAACCAATAGGCTACCTGCCTCTCTAACCACTAGGCTACCTGTCTCTCTAACCACTAGGCTACCTGTCTCTCTAACCACTAGGCTACGTGCCTCTCTAACCACTAGGCTACCTGTCTCTCTAACCACTAGGCTACCTGCCGCCCAATTAATGGCCATGTACTGTACTGTACTGGCCACCCCTCAGAGCCTGGTTCTTCTCTAGTTAGCCAGAGGAGGACTGGCCACCCCTCAGAGCCTGGTTCCTCTCTAGTTAGCCAGAAAAGGACTGGCCACCCCTCAGAGCTTGGTTCCTCTCTAGTTAGCCAGAAGAGGACTGGCCACCCCTCAGAGCCTGGTTCCTCTCTAGTTAGCCAGAAGAGGACTGGCCACCCCTCAGAGCCTGGTTCCTCTCTAGGTCACTTCCTAGGTTTTGGCCTTTCTAGTGAGTTTTTCCTAGCCACCGTGCTTCTACACATGCATTGCTTGCTGTTTGGGGTTTTAGGCTGGGTAACATAACAACAACAGACCCTCTTCTACCCTCCATAACAACAACAGACCCTCTTCTATCCTACATAACAACAACAGACCCTCTTCTATCCTACATAACAACAACAAACCCTCTTCTACCCTCCATAACAACAACAGACCCTCTTCTACCCTACATAACAACAACAGACCCTCTTCTATGCTACATAACAACAACAGACCCTCTTCTACCCTACATAACAACAACAGACCCTCTTCTACCCCACATAACAACAACAGACCCTCTTCTATCCTACATAACAACAATAGACCCTCTTATACCCTACATAACATTAACAGACCCTATTCTACCCTACATAACAACAACAGACCCTCTTCTATCCTACATTACAACAACAGACCCTCTTCTACCCTACATAACAACAACAGACCCTCTTCTACCCTACATAACAACAACAGGACTCTTCTACCCTACAAAACAACAACAGACCCTCTTCTACCCTACATAACAACAACAGGACTCTTCTATCCTACAAAACAACAGACTCTCTTCTATCCTACATAACAACAACAGACCCTGATTCTATCCTACAAAACAACAGACCCTCTTCTACCCTACATAACAACAACAGACCCTCTTCTACCCTACAAAACAACAACAGACCCTCCTCTGTCCTACATAACAACAACAGACCCTCTTCTATCCTACAAAACAATAGACTCTCTTCTATCCTACATAGTTAGCCAGAAGAGGACTGGACACCCCTCAGAGCCTGGTTCCTCTCTAGTTAGCCAGAAGACTGGCCACCCCTCAGAGCCTGGTTCCTCTCTAGGTCACTTCCTAGGTTTTGGCCTTTCTAGGGAGTTTTTCCTAGCCACCGTGCTTCTACACATGCATTGCTTGCTGTTTGGGGTTTTAGGCTGGGTAACATAACAACAACAGACCCTCTTCTATCCTACATAACAACAACAGACCCTCTTATACCCTACATAACAACAACAGACCCTCTTCTATCCTACATAATAACAACAGACCCTCTTCTATCCTACAAAACAACAACAGACCCTCTTATACCCTACATAACAACAACAGACCCTCTTCTATCCTACATAATAACAACAGACCCTCTTCTATCCTACATAACAACAACAGACCCTCTTCTACCCTACATAACAACAACAGACCCTCTTCTATCCTACATAACAACAACAGACCCTCTTCTACCCTACATAACAACAACAGACCCTCTTCTACCCTACATAACAACAACAGACCCTCATCTACCCTACATAACAAAAACAGACCCTATTCTACCCTACATAACAACAACAGACCCTCTTCTATGCTACATAACAACAACAGACCCTCTTCTACCCTACATAACAACAACAGGACACTTCTACCCTACAAAACAACAACAGACCCTCTTCTACACTACAAAACAACAACAGACCATCTTCTATGCTACATAACAACCACAGACCCTCTTCTATCCTACAAAACAACAACAGACCCTCTTGTACCCTACATAACAACAACAGACCCTCTTCTATCCTACATAATAACAACAGACCCTCTTCTATCCTACATAACAACAACAGACCCTCTTCTATCCTACAAAACAACAACAGACCCTATTCTACCCTACATAACAACAACAGACCCTCTTCTATGCTACATAACAACAACTGACCCTCTTCTACCCTACATAACAACAACAGACCCTCTTCTACCCTACATAACAACAACAGACCCTCTTCTATCCTACATAACAACAACAGACCCTCTTCTACCCTACATAACAACAACAGACCCTCTTCTACCCTACATAACAACAACAGACCCTTTTCTACCCTACATAACAACAACAGACACTCTTCTACCCTACATAACAACAACAGACCCTCATCTACCCTACATAACAACAACAGACCCTATTCTACCCTAAATAACAACAACAGACCCTCTTCTATGCTACATAACAACAACAGACCCTCTTCTACCCTACATAACAACAACAGACCCTCTTCTATGCTACATAACAACAACAGACCCTCTTCTACCCTACATAACAACAACAGGACACTTCTACCCTACAAAACAACAACAGACCCTCTTCTTTCCTACATAACAACAACAGGACTCTTCTACCCTACATAACAACAACAGACCCTCTTCTACACTACAAAACAACAACAGACCCTCTTCTATGCTACATAACAACCACAGACCCTCTTCTATCCTACAAAACAACAACAGACCCTCTTATACCCTACATAACAACAACAGACCCTCTTCTATCCTACATAATAACAACAGACCCTCTTCTATCCTACATAACAACAACAGACCCTCTTCTATCCTACAAAACAACAACAGACCCTCTTATACCCTACATAACAACAACAGACCCTCTTCTATCCTACATAATAATAACAGACCCTCTTCTATCCTACATAACAACAACAGACCCTCTTCTATCCTACATAACAACAACAGACCCTCTTCTATCCTACATAACAACAACAGACCCTCTTCTACCCTACATAACAACAACAGACCCTCTTCTATCCTACATAACAACAACAGAACCTCTTCTACACTACAAAACAACAACAGACCCTCTTCTATGCTACATAACAACCACAGACCCTCTTCTACCCTACATAACAACAACAGACCCTCTTCTACCCTACATAACATCAACAGACCCTTTTCTACCCTACATAACAACAACAGACCCTCTTCTACCCTACATAACAACAGCAGGACTCTTCTACCCTACAAAACAACAACAGACCCTCTTATACCCTACATAACAACAACAGGACTCTTCTACCCTACATAACAACAACAGACCCTCTTCTACACTACAAAACAACAACAGACCCTATTCTACCCTACATAACAACAACATACCCTCTTATACCCTACAAAACAACAACAGACCCTATTCTACCCTACATAATAACAACAGACCCTCTTCTACCCTACAAAACAACAACAGACCCTCTGCTATCCTACAAAACAACAACAGACCCTCTGCTATCCTACAAAACAACAACAGACCCTCTTCTATCCTACATAATAACAACAGACCCTCATCTACCCTACATAATAACAACAGACCCTCTTCTACCCTACAAAACAACAACAGACCCTCTGCTATCCTACAAAACAACAACAGACCCTCTTCTATCCTACAAAACAACAACAGACCCTCTTCTATCCTACATTACAACAACAGACCCTCTTCTACCCTACATAACAACAACAGACCCTCTTCTATCCTACATAACAACAACAGGACTCTTCTACCCTACAAAACAACAACAGACCCTCTTCTACCCTACATAACAACAACAGACCCTCTTCTATCCTACAAAACAACAACAGACCCTCTTCTATCCTACAAAACAACAACAGACCCTCTTCTACCCTACATAACAACAACAGACCCTCATCTACCCTACATAATAACAACAGACCCTCTTCTATCCTACATAACAACAACAGGACTCTTCTACCCTACAAAACAACAACAGACCCTCATCTACCCTACATAATAACAACAGACCCTCTTCTATCCTACATAACAACAACAGGACTCTTCTACCCTACAAAACAACAACAGACCCTCTTCTACCCTACATAACAACAACAGACCCTCTTCTATCCTACAAAACAACAACAGACCCTCTTCTATCCTACAAAACAACAACAGACCCTCTTCTATCCTACATAATAACAACAGACCCTCTTCTATCCTACATAATAACAACAGACCCTCATCTACCCTACATAATAACAACAGACCCTCTTCTACCCTACAAAACAACAACAGACCCTCTGCTATCCTACAAAACAACAACAGACCCTCTGCTATCCTACAAAACAACAACAGACCCTCTTCTATCCTACATAATAACAACAGACCCTCATCTACCCTACATAATAACAACAGACCCTCTTCTACCCTACAAAACAACAACAGACCCTCTGCTATCCTACAAAACAACAACAGACCCTCTTCTATCCTACAAAACAACAACAGACCCTCTTCTATCCTACATAATAACAACAGACCCTCTTCTATCCTACATAATAACAACAGACCCTCATCTACCCTACATAATAACAACAGACCCTCTTCTACCCTACAAAACAACAACAGACCCTCTGCTATCCTACAAAACAACAACAGACCCTCTTCTATCCTACATAACAACAACAGACCCTCTTTTATCCTACAAAACAACAACAGACCCTCTTCTATCCTACAAAACAACAGACCCTCTTCTATCCTACAAAACAACAACAGACCCTCTTCTACCCTACATAACAACAACAGACCCTCTTCTATCCTACAAAACAACAGACCCTCTTCTATCCTACATAACAACAACAGGACTCTTCTACCCTACAAAACAACAACAGACCCTCATCTACCCTACATAATAACAACAGACCCTCTTCTGTCCTACAAAACAACAACGCATGTTATACTTCACAAAATAAAAAGCCATGTTTTTGTTTATCTCCTCATTGAAAAACAAGAACATCACATTTCCAGATAGAGGAGAAGAAATGAAAAGCGTTTCCGCGGCTATATAAAAGACCTCATAAAACGGTTATTGGTCGTCTTTTATCTCTCGTTCTCTCTGTTCTCTGCAGTGTTACCGTGGAGATAAGTGCAGAGGAGAGGTTAGTGTTAGGGAGGTACAAAGTGTGCGTTCCAAACGGCACCCTGTTCCTTATGGGCCCTGGTCAAAAGTAGTGCACTATATAGGGAATAGGGAGCCAACTCTGGTCAAAAGTAGTGCACTTTATAGGAATAGGGGGCCATTTGGGACACAGTAACGTGTTTTTTCTCTGAAAGGGAAATTGTCTAGTTGGGGGTTTTGTTAAAGGGCTTGTTGAGATTTACCAGATAACATCTAGTGCTTTTCTGCTTTCCCCTCGCAAAGAATAGATGTTTATACCCACACACACACACACACACACACACACACACACACACACACACACACACACACACACACACACACACACACACACACACCCCGACACACCGACACACACGATTCAAAAGGGGTTTCTAAACACAAAACACAGTGTGAACAAAAAATGCTTTCAGAAAGACCTATAAGCTGATCTAGAGTAAGTTTTTTGCTGTTGTGTGGTAATAGTTACATACAGGATATGGGAGGGATACACTGTCCTGGGGTCAGTTTGTGTTGTTGTATGGTAAGAGTTACAGACAGGATATGAGAGGGATACACTGTCCTGGGGCCAGTTTGTTTTGTTGTATGGTAAGGGTTACAGACAGGAAATTAGAGGGATACACTGTCCTGGGGTCAGTTTGTGTTGTTGTATGGTAAGGGTTACAGACAGGAAATGAGAGGGATACACTGTCCTGGGGTCAGTTTGTGTTGTTGTATGGTAAGGGTTACAGACAGGATATGAGAGGGATACACTGTCCTGGGGTCAGTTTGTGTTGTTGTATGGTAAGGGTTACAGACAGGATATGAGAGGGATCAGCTGATCCTGGAAACGTGGGGGGGGGGGAGGGGTTGAGAAAGAAGAGAAGGGACAAACATGACAGAGATGCTGGTCAAAATGGAGGAGTTATGATGACATCACACACACTATTATCTTCTCCCAGACTTGTTATATGTCAAGGTTGAAGATCCAGCTGACCTTAAAGGGACACTGAGAGGGGTTAATGAGTAACAGGTTGGGGACACTGAGAGGGATTAATGAGTAACAGGTTGGGGACACTGAGAGGGGTTTATGAGTAACAGGTTGGGGACACTGAGAGGGATTAATGAGTAACAGGTTGGGGACACTGAGAGGGGTTAACGAGTAACAGGTTGGGGACACTGAGAGGGGTTCATGAGTAACAGGTGTTTATTGTTATCTCTCTGGAGTATAGTGGGATTATTCTCTGTCCACATTACCCCCAACTACCCCCTTGATCTATCTATCTATCTATCTATCTATCTATCTATCTATCTCATCCCTCTCTTCCTCTCCCTTTTCCCCTCTCATCCCTCTCTTCCTCTCCCTTTTCCCCTCTCATCCCCCCTTTCCTCTACCTTTTCCCCTCTCATCCCTCCTTTCCTCTATCTTTTCCTCTCTCATCCCTCTCTTCCTCTACCTTTTCCTCTCTCATCCCTCTCTTCCTCTACCTTTTCCTCCCTCATCCCTCTCTTCCTCTACCTTTTCCTCCCTCATCCCTCTCTATGATCCACTGCCTCCCCTTCTCTCCTCCTGCTCTCCTCCTTCTCTCCTCCTTCTCTTCCCCCTTGCCTCTGTATTAAATTCCAGGTCCTATTGTCTCTTTACCCTCCCTTCTCACCTTCCTGTCTTAAAATGTATTTTCACTCTCTATGCTGAGTTCCAGGGAACCGTCGTTGTTTAAAAGCTTGAAGGATCCTGATGATTCCTCCTCCGCCTCTCTTTGTCTTCCGTCTGTCTTTCTCTCTCACCTTTATAACAGTACAGGTTAGACTGCTCTTTAAAGCTGAAAGGATCCCCAGTGTACATCCACTCTGCCTCCTTTGTCTTCCATTTTATTTTAAGTGGACCTCGTTCTCAAAGCTTAATTGTTTGCTGATGAACAGGCTTGGGATCATAGTTTCACAAAGTTTGAATAACCTTCTTCTGTTGCTCTTAAAAAGCTTGGAGAGAGAGGGAGAGAGAGAGAGAGAGAGAGAGGGGAGTGAGAGAGACAGAGGAGAGAGAGAGAGAGAGATGGAGAGAGAGAGAGAGAGACGGAGAGAGAGAGAGAGAGAAACAGACAGAGGTGAGAGAGAGAGAGAGATGGAGAGAGAGAGAGAGACGGAGAGATAGAGACAGAGGAGAGTAAGAGAGACAGAGGAGAGAGAGAGACAGACAGACAGAGGTGGGAGAGAGAGAGAGATGGAGAGAGAGAGACAGGGAGAGAGAGAGAGAGACAGAGGAGAGTACGAGAGACAGAGGAGAGAGAGAGACAGAGGAGAGAGAGAGAGAGAGATGGAGAGAGAGAGCGAGACAGAGGTGAGAGAGGGAGAGAGAGAGAGAGACAGAGGTGAGAGAGGGAGAGAGAGAGAGACAGAGGGAGAGAGAGATACAGAGGGAGAGAGAGAGACAGAGGAGAGTAAGAGAGACAGAGGAGAGAGAGAGAGAGAGAGATGGAGAGAGAGAGAGAGAGAGAGAGAGAGCGAGAGAGAGAGCAAGAGAGAGAGAGGGAGAGAGAGAGACAGATGTGAGAGAGAGAGAGAGAGAGAGAGAGAGAGAGAGAGAGAGAGAGAGAAACCAAAGCACAACCTGTACTTTACATAGCTTCTTGGTGTGGTTATGGCTGAGTTATAAATGGTACCACCGGGCTGTCTTCATATTGGTTGAACCACGGTAGCTGCCAACAGGCTTGCTGGTTGTTGTGATGATTGATAGAGGAATGGAAGGAACCCACTGCCAACCACATCCCTTCATGTAGAGGAAATGTAGAGGAAGCAGGACAGAGAAAAGAGAGAGAAAGGAGGAGAGAGCAGGACATCATGACAGTGAGGGAGAAAGAGTGTGAAAAAGAAGCAGAGAGCTGGAGGGAGGAATTGACCAGCCACGGAGGACAGAGGGGGCTTCACAAATGGCACCGTATTCCCTATGCAGTGCACTACTTTTGACCATGGTCCCTGGTGCAACCTTAGGGCACTAAACTGCAACCATTGGGCACTACGCTGCAACCGTAGGGCACTACACTGCAAATTAGGGCACTACACTGCAACCTTAGGGCACTACACTGCAACCATAGTGCACTACACTGCAAATTAGGGCACTACACTGCAACCTTAGGGCACTAATGTGCAACCGTAGGGCACTACACTGCAACCATAGGGCACTACACTGCAAATTAGGGCACTACACTGCAAATGTAGGGCACTACACTGCAACTGTAGGGCACTACACTACAAACAAGGGCACTACACTGCAACCTTAGGACACAACACTTCAACTGTAGGGCACTACAATACAAACAAGGGCACTACACTACAACCGTAGGGCACTACACTGCAACCGTAGGGCACTACACTGTATCCGTAGGGCACTACACTGTATCTATAGGGCACTACACTGTATCTATACGGCACTACACTGTATCCATAGGGCACTACACTGTATCTATAGGGCACTACACTGTATCTATAGGGCACTACACTGTATCTATAGGGCACTACACTGTATCTATAGGGCACTGCACTGCAACCTTAGGGCACTACACTGCAAAAGAAACAGGTAACTAAATGGGACAGAGAAAGGAGAGAGAAAGGCGGAGAGAGAAGGAGAGAGCAGGACATCATGACAGTGAGGGAGAAAGAGACAGAGTGAAAAAGAAGCAGAGAGCTGGAGGGAGGAAGGGAGGCGGGAAACTGGTTTGGGTGAGAAACACTTATAACTCAGGCCCATAGATTATGACAGTCCAATCTCCCAGCCTGTCGCCTGAAAAACCAACAACAAACCAACCAGCCACGGAGGACAGAGGGGGCTTCACAAAATGGCACCGTATTCCCTATGTAGTGCACTACTTTTGACCATGGTCCCTGGTGCAACCTTAGGGCACCGCACTGCAACCGTAGGGCACTACACTGCAACAGTAGGGCACTACACTGTACCCGAAAGGCACTACACTATAACCTTAGCGCACTACACTGCAACCTTCGGGCACTACACTGCAACCGAATGGCACCGCACTGCAATCGTAGGGCACTACACTATAACCTTAGGGCACTACACTGCAACCATAGGGCACTACACTGCAACCGTAGGGCACTACACTGCAAATTAGGGCACTACACTGCGACCTTAGGGCACTACACTGCAAATTAGGGCACTACACTGCAACCATAGGGCACTACACTGCAAATTAGGGCACTACACTGCAACCTTAGGGCACTACAGTGCAACCGTAGGGCACTAAACTGCAACCATAGGGCACTACACTGCAAATTAGGGCACTACACTGCAAATGTAGGGCACTACACTACAAACAAGGGCACTACACTGCAACCTTAGGACACAACACTTCAACTGTAGGGCACTACACTACAAACAAGGGCACTACACTACAACCGTAGGCCACTACACTGTATCTATAGGGCACTACACTGTATCTATAGGGCACTAAACTGTATTTATAGGGCACTTCACTGTATCTATAGTGCACTACACTGTATCTATAGGGCACTACACTGCAACCGTAGGGCACTACACTTTAACCGTAGGGCACTACACTGTATCTATAGGGCACTACACTGTATCTATAGGGCACTACACTGTATCTATAGGGCACCACACTGTATCCATAGTTCACTACACTGTATCTGTAGGGCACTACACTGTATCTATAGGGCACTGCACTGCAACCTTAGGGCACTACACTGTATCTATAGGGCACTACACTGTATCTATAGGGCACTACACTGTATCTATAGGGCACTACACTGTATCTATAGGGCACTGCACTGCAACCTTAGGGCACTACACTGTATCCATAGGGCACTACACTGTATCTATAGGGCACTACACTGTATCTATAGGGCACTACACTGTATCTATAGGGCACTACACTGTATCTATAGGGCACTGCACTGCAACCTTAGGGCACTACACTGTATCCATAGGGCACTACACTGCAAAAGAAACAGGTAACTAAATGGGACAGAGAAAGGAGAGAGAAAGGCGGAGAGAGAAGGAGAGAGCAGGACATCATGACAGTGAGGGAGAAAGAGAAAGAGTGTGAAAAAGAAGCAGAGAGCTGGAGGGAGGGAGGGAGGCGGGAAACTGGTTTGGGTGAGAAACACTTATAACTCAGGCCCATAGATTATGACAGTCCAATCTCCCAGCCTGTCGCCTGAAAAACCAACAACAAACCAACCAGCAATGGAGGACAGAGGGGGCTTCACAAATGGCACCGTATTCCCTATGTAGTGCACTACTTTGACCATGGTCCCTGGTGCAACCTTAGGGCACTAAACTGCAACCATTGGGCACCGCACTGCAACCGTAGGGCACTACGCTGCAACTGTAGGGCACTACACTGTACCCGAAAGGCACTACACTATAACCTTAGGGCACTACACTGCAACCTTAGGACACTACACTGCAACCGTAGGGCACTACACTGCAACAGTAGGGCACTACACTGTACCCGAAAGGCACTACACTATAACCTTAGGGCACTACACTGCAACCTTAGGACACTACACTGCAACCGAAGGGCACCGCACTGCAATCGTAGGGCACTACACTATAACCTTAGGGCACTACACTGCAACCATAGGGCACTACACTGCAACCGTAGGGCACTACACTATAACCTTAGGGCACTACACTGCAACCGAAGGGCACTGCACTGCAATCGTAGGGCACTACACTATAACCTTAGGACACTACACTGCAACCTTAGGGCACTACACTGCAACAGTAGGGCACTACACTGCAACTGTAGGGCACTACACTGAAACCGTAGGGCACTACACTGCAACAGTAGGGCACTACACTGAAACCGTAGGGCACTACACTGCAACAGTAGGGCGCTACACTGCAAATGTAGGGCACTACACTACAAACAAGGGCACTACACTGCAACAGTAGGGCACTACACTGAAACCGTAGGGCACTACACTGCAACAGTAGGGCGCTACACTGCAAAAGTAGGGCACTACACTGCAACAGTAGGGCGCTACACTGCAAATTAGGGCACTACACTGCAACAGTAGGGCGCTACACTGAAACCGTAGAGCACTACACTGCAACAGTAGGGCGCTACACTGAAACCGTAGGGCACTACACTACAAACAAGGGCACTACACTGCAACTGTAGGGCACTACACTGCAACCGTAGGGCACTACACTGCAACAGTAGGGCGCTACATTGCAAATTAGGGCACTACACTGCAACAGTAGGACACTACACTGCAAATGTAGGGCACTAATCTGCAACCGTAGGGCACTACACTGCAACCATAGGGCACTACACTGTATCCATAGGGCACTACACTGCATCCGTATGATACTACACACTGCAACCGTAGGGCACCACACTGCAAAGGGAATAGGGTGCTATTTGGGACAAAGTGGAGGGTGAATGGAGGGAAGAGAGGAAAGGGACGAGATGGTGAACTGGGGGAATAGACAGAATGGATGAGAGGGTGAACTGGGGAATAGACAGAATGGATGAGAGGATGAAGAATCTCTCCTTCCCTCTTTCTCACTCTCCCACCCTCCCCCATCTCTCCTTCCCTCCCACATTTATCTCCCTCCAAATCTCTCCTTCCCTCTCGCTCTCTCCCTCCCTCCCACCCTCCCCCATCTCTCCTTCCCTCTCTCTCTCTCCCTCCCTCCCACCCTCCCCCATCTCTCCTTCCCTCTCTCTCTCTCCCTCCCTCCCACCCTCCCCCATCTCTCCTTCCCTCTTTCTCTCTCTCCCACCCTCCCCCATCTCTCCTTCCCTCTTTCTCTCTCTCCCACCCTCCCCCATCTCTCCTTCCCTCCCACATTTATCTCCCTCCCCATCTCTCCTTCAATCTCTCTCTCTCCCTCCAAATCCCTCCTTCCCTCTCGCTCTCTCCATCCCCCATCTCTCCTTCCCTCTCTCTCTCCCTCCCATCTCTCCTTCCCTCTCGCTCTCTCCTTCACCATCTTTCCTTCCCTCTCTCTCTCTCTCTCTCTCTCTCCCTCACATCTCTCCTTCCCTCTCTCTCTCTCTCTCCCTCCCCATCTCTCCTTCCCTCTCTCTCTCTCTCCCTCCCCATCTCTCCTTCCCTCTCGCTCTCTCCCTCACCATCTCTCCTTCCCTCTCTCTCTCTCTCTCCCTCCCCCATCTCTCCTTCCCTCTCTCTCTCCCTCCCCATCTCTCCTTCATTCTATCTCTCAATTTCAATTCAATTCAATTCAAGGGCTTTATTGGCATGGGAAACATGTGTTAACATTGCCAAAGCAAGTGAGGTAGACAACATACAAAGTGAAAATATAAAGTGAAAAACAACAAAAATTAACAGTAAACATTACACATACAGAGGTTTCAAAACAGTAAAGACATTACAAATGTCATATTATATATATATATACAGTGTTTTAACAATGTACAAATGGTTAAAGGACACAAGATAAAATAAATAAGCATAAATATGGGTTGTATTTACAATGGTGTGTGTTCTTCACTGGTTGCCCTTTTCTCGTGGCAACAGGTCACAAATCTTGCTGCTGTGATGGCACACTGTGGAATTTCACCCAGTAGATATGGGAGTTTTTCAAATTTGGATTTGTTTTCGAATTCTTTGTGGATCTGTGTAATCTGAGGGAAATATGTCTCTCTAATATGGTCATACATTGGGCAGGAGGTTAGGAAGTGCAGCTCAGTTTCCACCTCATTTTGTGGGCAGTGAGCACATAGCCTGTCTTCTCTTGAGAGCCATGTCTGCCTACGGCGGCCTTTCTCAATAGCAAGGCTATGCTCACTGAGTCTGTACATAGTCAAAGCTTTCCTTAATTTTGGGTCAGTCACAGTGGTCAGGTATTCTGCCGCTGTGTACTCTCTGTTTAGGGCCAAATAGCATTCTAGTTTGCTCTGTTTTTTTGTTAATTCTTTCCAATGTGTCAAGTAATTATCTTTTTGTTTTCTCATGATTTGGTTGGGTCTAATTGTGCTGTTGTCCTGGGGCTCTGTAGGGTGTGTTTGTGTTTGTGAACAGAGCCCCAGGACCAGCTTGCTTAGGGGACTCTTCTCCAGGTTCATCTCTCTGTAGGTGATGGCTTTGTTATGGAAGGTTTGTGAATCACTTCCTTTTAGGTGGTTGTCTCTCCATCCCTCTCTCTCTCCCTCCCCATCTCTCCTCCCGTCTCTCCTTTCTTCTATCTCTCTCCCTCCCCCATCTCTCCTTCCCTCTCTCTCTCTCCCTCCCCCCATCTCTCCTTTCCTCTCTCTCTCACTCCTTTCTCTCTTGTTATTCTATCCTCTTCTGTCTGCCCTCTCTATCACCGATTTCTGGCCCTCCCTCGCTCTCGCTATCAATCATACGACTACCTCACAGACTCACAGCCCAGCCTTTTCTTTCTCCTTCTATCTCTCTTTCTCTCTCTCTGCCCACCCGTCTCACCATCAATCTAAATCACTTGTCAACACACACACTCCTCTCCTTTCTCTCTCTTAGTGTCTATCTGTCTCTCTCTCCCTCTGTTCATCTCTCTCTTTAATTGTCTCTTTCCCGGCCTGGCCAACCTTTCTAATGGGTAGTGAATCCTTTCCTCTCCTCTTTCTGCCCCTCTTTTCTGACCCCGTTCTTCTCTCCTCTCTGATTCCCTCCCTCCTGGCATCCCCTACCCCAGACTCTCTCCTCTCTGATTCCCTCCCTCCTGTCATCCCCTATCCCAGACTCTCTCCTCTCTGATTCCCTCCCTCCTGGCCCCCTATCCCAGACTCTCTCCTCTCATCCTCTATCCCAGCCTCTCTCCTCTCATCCTCTATCCCAGACTCTCTCCTCTCTGATTCTCTCCCTCCTGTCATCCCCTATCCCAGACTCTCTCCTCTCATCCCCTATCCCAGACTCTCTCCTCTCATCCTCTATCCCAGACTCTCTCCTCTCTGATTCTCTCCCTCCTGTCATCCCTATCCCAGACTCTCTCCTCTCTGATTCCCTTTCTCCTCTCATCCCCTACCCCAGACTCTCCTCTCTGATTCTCTCCCTCCTGTCATCCCCTATCCCAGACTCTCTCCTCTCTGATTATCTCCCTCCTGTCATCCCCTACCCCAGACTCTCTCCTCTCTGATTCTCTCCCTCCTGTCATCCCCTATCCCAGACTCTCTCCTCTCATCCCCTATCCCAGACTCTCTCCTCTCATCCTCTACCCCAGACTCTCTCCTCTCTGATTCTCTCCCTCCTGTCATCCCCTATCCCAGACTCTCTCCTCTCTGATTCTCTCCCTCCTGTCATCCCCTACCCCAGACTCTCTCCTCTCTGATTCTCTCCCTCCTGTCATCCCCTATCCCAGACTCTCTCCTCTCATCCCCTATCCCAGACTCTCTCCTCTCATCCTCTACCCCAGACTCTCTCCTCTCTGATTCTCTCCCTCCTGTCATCCCCTATCCCAGACTCTCTCCTATCTGATTCTCTCCCCCCTGTCATCCCCTATCCCAGACTCTCTCCTCTCTGATTCTCTCCCTCCTGTCATCCCCTATCCTAGACTCTCTCCTGTCATCCCCTATCCTAGACTCTCTCCTCTTATCCCTCTCTCCCAGGTTTTCCTCCTCCCCTCTCCTCTCCTCTCTCTTCCTCTCCTTGTCTCTACCCCTCCTCCCCTGCCTCTCTCCCCTGCCTCTCTCTGTCTGGCCCTATTCCTCTCCTTGTCTCTACCCCTCCTCCCCTGCCTCTCCCTGTCTGGCCCTATTCCAATCTACCTGTCAGTTCTCTTTCCCTTGCAGAGACCATTGTGGCCAAACAGTCTTATTTCCAGCTGTCTCTCGTCCTCTCCTCTCTACAGCTCTTCTCCCTCACTCTCCTCTCATGCCAACCTTCATCATTCCTCCCTGTACTCCTCCTGTCTCGGCAGTCTAGGCAGTTTAGCGGTTAAAAGCGTTAGGCCAGCAATCAAAAGGTTGCTGGTTCGAATCCCTGAGTCGGCAAGGTGGAAAAAAACATGCCGTTTTTCACATGAGCAAGGCAGTTAACCCCCAACAACAAACGCTCCCTGGGGGCAGATGACGTCAATTGAGACAGCCCCCCTGAGGTGATTCAGAGAGGAAGGGTTCGGTTAAATGCAGAAGACACATTTCAGTTGAATGCATTCAGTTGTACACCTGACTAGGTATCCCCCTTTCCCTTCCCTTTCCCTCAGCTTCTCTTCTCCTGTCTCTCCAAAATAATACCTCTTCTCTTCATCCCCTCGGTCTCTCTCTACACCTCCCCTGATCCCCCTCTGATCTCTTCCTGTCTCGTTCTGTCTTTCTGTGTTACTATGTTTACCTGGGCCAATCCCTCTCCCTCCCTCTACTTCTCTCTCCTCTGCTCCTCCTCTCCTCTCCCTCCCTCTCCTTCTCTCTACTCTGCTCCTCCTCCCCCTCCCTCTCCTTCTCTCTCCTCTGCTCCTCCTCCCCCTCCCTCTCCTTCTCTCTCCTCTGCTCCTCCTCTCCTCTCCTTCTCTCTCCTCTACTCCTCCTCTCCTCTCCCTCCCTCTCCTTCTCTCTCCTCTGCTCCTCCTCTCCTCTCCCTCCCTCTCCTTCTCTCTCCTCTGCTCCTCCTCCCACGCCCTCTCCTTCTCTCTCCTCTGCTCCTCCTCTCCTCTCCCTCCCTCTCCTTCTCTCTACTCTGCTCCAACTCTCCTCTCCCTCCCTCTCCTTCTCTCTACTCTGCTCCTCCTCCCCCTCCCTCTCCTTCTCTCTCCTCTGCTCCTCCTCCCCCTCCCTCTCCTTCTCTCTCCTCTGCTCCTCCTCCCCCTCCCTCTCCTTCTCTGCTTCTCCTCCCCCTCCCTCTCCTTCTCTCTCCTCTGTTCCTCCTCCCCCTCCCTCTCCTTCTCTCTCCTCTGCTTCTCCTCCCCCTCCCTCTCCTTCTCTCTACTCTGCTCCTCCTCCCCCTCCCTCTCCTTCTCTCTCCTCTGCTCCTCCTCCCCCTCCCTCTCCTTCTCTGCTTCTCCTCCCCCTCCCTCTCCTTCTCTCTCTTCTGTTCCTCCTCCCCCTCCCTCTCCTTCTCTCTACTCTGCTCCTCCTCCCCCTCCCTCTCCTTCTCTCTCCTCTGTTCCTCTTCCCCCTCCCTCTCCTTCTCTCTCCTCTGCTCCTCCTCCCCCTCCCTCTCCTTCTCTCTCCTCTGCTCCTCCTCCCCCTCCCTCTCCTTCTCTCTCCTCTGCTCCTCATCTCCCTCCCTCTCCCTCCCTCTCATTCTCTCTCCTCTGCTCCTCCTCTCCCTCCCTCTCCTTCTCTCTCCTCTGCTCCTCCTCTCCCTCCCCCTCCCTCTCCTTCTCTCTCCTCTGTTCCTCCTCCCCCTCCCTCTCCTTCTCTCTACTCTGCTCCTCCTCCCCCTCCCTCTCCTTCTCTCTACTCTGCTCCTCCTCCCCCTCCCTCTCCTTCTCTCTCCTCTGCTCCTCCTCCCCCTCCCTCTCCTTCTCTCTCCTCTGCTCCTCCTCCCCCTCCCTCTCCTTCTCTCTCCTCTGCTCCTCCTCTCCCTCCCTCTCCCTCCCTCTCCCTCCCTCTCCTTCTCTCTCCTCTGTTCCTCCTCTCCCTCCCTCTCCTTCTCTCTCCTCTGCTCCTCATCTCCCTCCCTCTCCTTCTCTCTCCTCTGTTCCTCCTCCCCCTCCCTCTCTGCTTCTCTCTCCTCTGCTCCTCCTCTCCCTCCCTCTGCTTCTCTCTCCTCTGTTCCTCCTCTCCTCTCCCTCCCTCTCCTTCTCTCTCCTCTGCTCCTCCTCTCCTCTCCCTCTCCTTCTCTCTCCTCTGCTCCTCCTCTCCTCTCCCTCCCTCTCCTTCTCTCTCCTCTGCTCCTCCTCTCCTCTCCCTCTCCTTCTCTCTGCTCTGCTCCTCCTCTCCTCTCCCTCCCTCTCCTTCTCTCTCCTCTGCTCCTCCTCTCCTTCTCTCTCCTCTGCTCCTCCTCTCCTCTCCCTCCCTCTCCTTCTCTCTCCTCTGCTCCTCCTCTCCCTCCCTTTCCTTCTCTCTCCTCTGCTCCAACTCTCCTCTACGTCCCTGTATGTTAAAGGAATTACGTGGGCCAACTGTTAACTTCAATTACACACACCTCCAAATTCAAGTACACACATGCAGATACACACACACACGCACACACACACCATACACACAAACACACACACACACACCACACACACCACACACATCACACACACACACACCACACACAACACCACACACACGCACACAACAAACCACATACCACACACCACACACACCACACACACCACACGCCACACCACACCACACACCACACACACACCACACCAGACACCACACACACCACACCAGACACCACACACCACACCACACACACCACACCACACACCACACCATACAACACACCACACACCACACACCACACACCAAACCACACCACACACCAAACAGCACACCAGACACCACACACCACACACCACACCACACCACATACCACACCACACACCAAACCACACACACACCAGACACCACACACCACACACCACACCACACACCACACCACACCACACAACACAACACACCAGACAACACACCAGACACCACACACACCACACCACACACCACACCACACACACCACACCACACCACACACCACACACCACACCACACCACACAACACACCAGACACCACACCAGACACCACCACACCACACAACGCACCACACACCACACCACACACCACACACCACATCACACCAGACACCACACATCACACACCACACCACACACCACACACCACATCACACACCAAACCACACACACACCAGACACCACACACCACACCACACCACACACCACATACCACACCACACACCACACACCACATCACACACCACACAACACCACACACCACACCACACCACACATCCCTTTCCTCTCCTGTCCAATGCTGTAGCCTGAGGGCTTGGGAGGTTTTAACATGCTCCTGAGGCTACAGAGCTATCTATCACTTCTAAACCCACCTCTCTACCTCTCTACCTCTCTCTCTCTGCCCTCCATCCATCACCCCTTCAACCACTCTATTTATCCATCTTTTCTCATCACTTTTCATCTACCTCTCCCTCTCTCTCGTTCTTTCGTTCTCTCTCTCCATCTCACCAAGCCGAGAGAGATTTTGTGGTGTCTGTGCATCATCCATCTTCCCTTCAATCTCTCTCTCTCTCTCCCTCTGTCTCTCTCTCTCTCTCTCTCTCTCTCTCTCTCTCTCTCTCTCTCTCTCTCTCTCTCACTATCGCTCCCTATCTCTCTTTCGTTTTCTCGCACCCTCTCTCTCTCTCGCTCGCTCCCTCTCTCTCTCTTTTTTCTCTTTCTCTCTTTCTCTCTCTCTACTCTCTCTCTCTTTCATCCCATCCCTTAACCTTCCTCTTCCTCTACCTCCTTTCTCTCCCTTCCTCTCAACCCTTCTCATCTTGTCTCTCTCTCTTCTGCCTCGCCACCTGCATACCCACTCTCTCTCTATCCCAGCCCGGTCACACATGATACAAGTCAGTATTCAACATCTATCCATGTCTGAGGATGTCGGGAGACACCAGCCACTATTGTCAGATTTTGTTGCACACACACACACACACACACACACACACACACACACACACACACTGGCCCTGAATAATCCCCTTCATTGAAATAAAAGCTAAGAGAGGTTTTTCCTCCCTCCATCCCTCTCCACTCTCCCTTTCCATATTTTCCTCTCCTCCCCTCCCGCCCTCCCGTGCCTGCCTCTCCTCTCCTCCCTCCCCACTCCCTACCTCTCCTTTCTCTCTCACAGACTTTGTGATTAATTCTCTGGGCAGTTCTGACAGGCAATTTGATAAACAGCCACTTATCTTTGGGCAGCTGGAGAGAAACAAAATGAATAAATCTGCTGAAGGCAGGAAAGAGAGAGAAATAATGTATGAAAAGAAAGAAAGAAAGAAAGAAAGAAAGAAAGAAGGAACAGAGGGATGAATAGCTTGAAAGAGAGAGAAAGAGAAGGAAAGGGAAAGACAGAGGTGGAGAACGAGGAGAGCGAGAAGGAGAGAGAGAGTCGGCCTCCTCGTTCATGGAGCAGTGCTTTCTGTCAACGTTAGATGGATGGGCTGTAAACAATTACATTTAATCAACCAGGCCTTTGCATGAGAGGAAGTGAATCATATCTACTTCCTGTTACTACTTATCTACAAACACAATACACACCGAGAGGAGGAGGGAGGGATGGAGACAGAGGGTACAAGAAAGTCATTGGGAGAAGTAAAGACTGAGTGAGAGGCGGAAGAGAGAGACCGTTGGTTTCTTTTTAACAATTTACTAAATAAAATAAATAAATAGTAAATAGTTTAGAAGTGTTTTGAACATTGTTATCCATCCTAATGACGATAGGTGATTGTCTGGTTTATATAACATTAAATTATCCATCCTAATCACGATAGGTGATTGTCTGGTTTATATAACATTAAATTATCCATCCTAATGACGATAGGTGATTGTCTGGTTTATATAACATTAAATTATCCATCCTAATGACGATAGGTGATTGTCTGGTTTATATAACATTAAATTATCCATCCTAATCACGATAGGTGATTGTCTGGTTTATATAACATTAAATTATCCATCCTAATGACGATAGGTGATTGTCTGGTTTATATAACATTATATTATCCATCCTAATGACGATAGGTGATTGTCTGGTTTATATAACATTATATTATCCATCCTAATGACGATAGGTGATTGTCTGGTTTATATAACATTATATTATCCATCCTAATGACGATAGGTGATTGTCTGGTTTATATAACATTAAATTATCCATCCTAATGACGATAGGTGATTGTCTGGTTTATATAACATTAAATTATTAATTATTATTAGGTGATATATCTTCTGGAAGCAAGTTCAGATATCCAGTCTACACATACACACACACACACACACACACACACACGCACACACACGCACACACGCACACACACGTATGCACACACACTCACACACACACACACACAGTTTAAGTCAATAAGTCCACTTAATCATGATTGACATTTTGTTTCTTAAACACAAATCCTCTAGTTTTACTTGGGAATCCTGTTTGTCTGTGGTCTCAGACGTATCAATCAACTGTGTGTGTGTGTGTGTGTGTGTGTGTGTGTGTGTGTGTCTAATCCTGTCTGTGCTGTTCAGTCCATCATGTTTCTATCTACTTTTCTCCCTCGTTCCCTCCCTCTTCCTCTTTCATTCTCCCTCCCTTCCGCTCCCCACCTCCTTCCCTTCCTCTCCCTCTCTCCTTCCCTCCCTCTCCCTCTATCAAAGAAAGAGAAGAAGGGAGAGGCAAAAGTCCTTATGAAAACTCCGGCCCATTCGATTCTCCTCTCTCCTCCCTCCTCCTCCTCCTCCTCTGCTGGTCTTAAATTGTCTCCAGGACAACCCTTCACCTTGTTCGGAACGCTAAATCCACCAATTAAATCAACCGATTGTAAGAGGGGGTGCGGTCTGGAAGGAAACACAGGGGTGAAATACAATGTGTCTCAAATATCCCCCTGTTCTCTATATCGAACACTACCAATGTGTCCCTGGTCAAAGGTAGTGCACTACATAGAGAATAGGGGGCCGTTTGAGACACAGGGAGTTCTGACAGCAAGATGTTGGACAGGGTGAGACTGGTGTGCAAACACACACACACACACACCCCTCCACACACACACACCCCTCCACACACACACACACACACACACACACACACACACACACACACACACACACACACACACACAAACACACCCCTCCACAGACACACACACACACACCCTTCCACAGACACACACACACACACACACCCCTCCACAGACACACACACACAACCCCCCTCCACAGACACACACACACACACACACACACACACACACACACACACACACACACACACACATACACCCCTCTACAGACACACACACAGATAAATACTTATAACACACACAAATACACACACTTAAAAACACACACACATCCATCACAAGGACCAGAACAAGGCTAAAAGTACCATTTGTTGTGCTGGTTGACATAAAGTGAGGAGTCTATGACAGATGGGCTTTCTGGACAGTGTGTCCAAACTTGAACCCTGTTGTCTATATAGTCACTTCTTTCACCAGAGCACTACTGTATGGGTAGTAGTGCACTTCTTTTACCAGAGCACTACTGTATGGGTTGTAGGGCACTTATTTTCAACAGAGTACTACTGTATGGGTAGTAGTGCACTTATTTTCAACAGAGTACTACTGTATGGGTAGTAGTGCACTTATTTTCAACAGAGTACTACTGTATGGGTAGTAGTGCACTTCTTTTCACCAGAGCACTACTGTATGGGTAGTAGTGCACTTCTTTTGACCAGAAGAGGAGGAGGAGGAGGAGGAGAGGAAGGGGGTACAGGGAGGGCTGTTAGATCAGAGAAGATTTGTTTGGTTGTTTGTCTGCTTTGAGCCGGGGTGGAGAGGGAAGACACACACATACACACACACACACACACACACACACACACACACACACACACACACACACACACACACACACACACACACACACACACACACACACACACACACACACACACAGTAACTCTCTTTTCAATTACCTGTGACAGCTGCCGGGCCCTCTGATCCATGGGCTACCGCGACTATGTGATCCATGGGGTTACCGTGGCGATAGTAGCTAAGGCGGAATGACGTATAGCTACCGGACAGGTAAGACTGAGGGGAAGTCAGACAGTCGAAAGTCAGAGGGGAAAAGGGACTGGGAATTCCATCGGGACGTTCCACGTTGATCCCATCTAGCCATGATTATACAATACAGTCCTGTTCATTAGAACTCATTTAGATCTGATTTATTAATCACACTGTACTCAAGTACATTAGAATGCTTATTCACAGTGTGGAGAGAATCATAATGCTCAGGTAGAATCCACATGACCTGCAGATTTATTACAATGAGAGCAGAGAAGTTCAACTGAGATCCGATTCTTATCAGATTCCTATATTTTAAGTCTTTTAGATCTTAAGTTAACTGTCTCTCTCCCAATCCTGTCTGTCTCTCATTCCTGTCTCTCTCATTCCTGTCTCTCTCTCATTCCTGTCTCTCTCTCTCATTTCTGTCTGTCTCTCATTCCTGTCTGTCTCTCATTCCTGTCTGCCTCTCATTCCTGTCTCTCTCATTCCTGTCTCTCTCTCATTCCTGTCTCTCTCTCTCATTCCTCTCTCTCTCATTCCTGTCTCTCTCTCATTCCTGTCTCTCTCTCTCATTCCTGTCTGTCTGTCATTCCTGTATCTTTCTCCTTCCTGTCTCTCTCTCTCATTCCTGTCTGTCTCTCATTCCTGTCTCTCTCATTCCTGTCTCTCTCTCATTCCTGTCTGTCTCTCATTCCTGTCTCTCTCTCTCATTCCTCTCTCTCATTCCTGTCTCTCTCTCATTCCTGTCTCTCTCTCTCATTCCTGTCTGTCTGTCATTCCTGTATCTTTCTCCTTCCTGTCTCTCTCTCTCATTCCTGTCTGTCTCTCATTCCTGTCTCTCTCATTCCTGTCTCTCTCTCATTCCTGTCTGTCTCTCATTCCTGTCTCTCTCTCTCTCATTCCTGTCTGTCTCTCATTCCTGTCTCTCTCATTCCTGTCTCTCTCTCATTCCTGTCTGTCTCTCATTCCTGTCTCTCTCTCTCTCATTCCTGTCTGTCTCTCATTCCTGTCTCCCTCTCTCATTCCTGTCTCTCTCTCATTCATGTCTCTCTCTCTCTCATTCCTGTCTCTCTCTCATTCCTGTCTCTCTCTCTCATTCCTGTCTATCTCTCATTCCCGTCTCTCTCTCTAATTCCTGTCTCTCTCATTCCTGTCTCTCTCTCTCCTTCTCTGTCTGTCTCTCTCTCATTTATGTTTGTCTCTCATTCCCTTCTCTCTCTCAATTCAATTCAATTCAATTCAGGGGCTTTATTGGCATGGGAAACATGTGTTAACATTGCCAAAGCAAGTGAGGTAGACAACATACAAAGTGAATATATAAAGTGAATATATAAAGTGAAATAAACAATAAAAATGAACAGTAAACATTACACATACAGAAGTTTCAAAACAATAAAGACATTACACGTCATATTATATATATACAGTGTTTTAACAATGTACAAATGGTTAAAGGACACAAGATAAAATAAATAAGCATAAATATGGGTTGTATTTACAATGGTGTTTGTTCTTCACTGGTTGCCCTTTTCTCGTGGCAACAGGTCACAAATATTGCTGCTGTGATGGCACACTGTGGAATTTCACCCAGTATAGATATGGGAGTTTATCAAAATTGGATTGGTTTTCAAATTCTTTGTGGATCTGTGTAATCTGAGGGAAATATGTGTCTCTAATATGGTCATACATTTGGCAGGAGGTTTGGAAGTGCAGCTCAGTTTCTACCTCATTTTGTGGGCAGTGAGCACATAGCCTGTCTTCTCTTGAGAGCCATATCTGCCTACGGCGGCCTTTCTCAATAGCAAGGCTATGCTCACTGAGTCTGTACATAGTCAAAGCTTTCCTTAATTTTGGGTCAGTCACAGTGGTCAGGTATTCTGCCGCTGTGTACTCTCTGTTTAGGGCCAAATAGCATTCTAGTTTGCTAGTTTGTTTTTTTGTTAATTCTTTCCAATGTGTCAAGTAATTATCTTTTTGTTTTCTCATGATTTTGGTTGGGTCTCTCTCTCATTCCTGTCTCTCTCTCATTCCTGTCTCTCTATCTCATTCCTGTCTCTCTCTCATTCCTCTCTCTCTCTCTCTCTCTCATTTCTGTCTCTCTCTCATTTCTGTCTGTCTCTCATTCCTGTCTGTCTCTCATTCCTGTCTCTCTCTCATTCCTGTCTGTCTCTCATTCCTGTCTCTCTCTCATTCCTGTCTCTCTCTCATTCCTGTTTGTCTCTCATTCATGTCTCTCTCTCATTCCTGTCTCTCTCTCATTCCTGTCTCTCTCTCTCATTCATGTCTCTCTCCCATTGTCACGAATCTCGCCGAAGATGGTGCCTCTTCCTGTTATGGCGGTGCTCGGCGGTCGTCGTCGCCGGCCTATTAGCTGCCATCGATTCCCTTTCCGTTTGTTTCTGTTTATTGGGTAATTGGGGACACCTGTTTTGAGGTAGTGTTTGTTTGCAGGCTATTTAAGGGCACTAGGCCCCCTGTTATCTGGTGTAATCAGTATTTTTTCCGGACAGTTTTAGTCCGTTGTATTTTGGGACGGGTCGTTTCATGCGCCCTGGTGTTTTGCATGTCCGTGGCTCCACAGTCTATGGAATAAAATATCCACGAACTGAATTACCTGCTCTCTGCGCTTGACTCCTCCACTCACCACTGTTAGAAGTTGTAACGGAAGCCCGCACCAATTAAATGGAGTCAGCAGGAGCAGCGACCACCCCTCTCCCAACTATGGAGGAGCGCGTTCATCACCATACAGCTGTCCTCCATCGGATCGGTACCGCGATGGACCAGATGATGGAGAGGATGGAGCGATGGGAGAGGAGTGGTCTACCAACGTCTACCCCAGCTCCCCCTACAGACGACGCCACCTACTCCACCTACGTCGTCCTCTGGGTCCAGCGCACTGCGTCTCTCCCCCCCGAGGGAGTACGATGGAGCGGCGGCTGGGTGCCAGGGATTTTTGCTCCAGCTCAAGCTCTACCTGGCTACCGTGCGTCCGGCTCCCTCGGGTGAGGAGAGTGTGAGCCTCCTCGTCTCCTGTTTAACGGGTAGGGCCCTGGACTGGGCCAACGCTGTCTGGAACAGCCCAGACTCGGCTCGGGACAACTTCCTGGAGTTCACCCGCCGTTTTTGAGCTGTGTTCGACCACCCACCAGAGGGCAAAGCGGCGGGTGAGCGACTGTTCCACCTCAGACAGGAGACGAGGAGTGCGCAGGACTTCGCATTGGAGTTCAGGACCCTAGCTGCTGGTGCTGGGTGGAATGACAGGTCCCTGGCTGCTGGTGCTGGGTGGAATGACAGGACCCTGGCTGCTGGTGCTGGGTGGAATGACAGGACCCTGGCTGCTGGTGCTGGGTGGAATGACAGGACCCTGGCTGCTGGTGCTGGGTGGAATGACAGGACCCTGGCTGCTGGTGCTGGGTGGAATGACAGGTCCCTGGCTGCTGGTGCTGGGTGGAATGACAGGACCCTGGCTGCTGGTGCTGGGTGGAATGACAGGACCCTGGCTGCTGGTGCTGGGTGGAATGACAGGACCCTGGCTGCTGGTGCTGGGTGGAATGACAGGGCCCTGGCTGCTGGTGCTGGGTGGAATGACAGGACCCTGGCTGCTGGTGCTGGGTGGAATGACAGGACCCTGGCTGCTGGTGCTGGGTGGAATGACAGGGCCCTGATTGACCATTACCGTTGTAGTCTCCAGGAGGACGTCGCCGGGAGCTAGCTTGTCGGGACACCACACTATCCCTTGATGAACTAATAGACATGTCGATTTGATTGGACAACCTGCTAGCTGCCCGCGGGCATTCAGAAGGGGTCCTGTCAATTCCACCTCCCAGCCCTCCCGCTCCCACTCCGATGGAGTTGGGAGGAGCTGCATCTAGGGAGACCAGAGGAGGAGGCTCCTCCTGCGCCTATTGTGGCCGGAGAGGACACATTTCGGACCGGTGCTGGAGGAGTTCCTCTGGGAGTCGAGCTGGCCGGCGGAACACTTCTCGGCCACCCCAGGTGAGCAGGCACCAAACTCACCCAGAGCCCCCTGTTGGTCACATGTTTTTGTAAAAAAAATCCCTGCGTTTTTTCCCTCTCTTCAGCATAAGGCGCTAGTCGATTCAGGCGCAGCTGAGAGTTTTATGGATCGCGGACTCGCCCGTAAATTGGGTATTCTGTTAGTGCAGATAGACCCACCTGTCCCCGTGCACTCCTTAGATAGCCGACTGTTAGGGTCAGGGCTGGTCAGGGAGGCCACGATTCCGCTGGACATGGTAACGCAGGGGGATCTGAGAAGATCAGTTTCTACCTTATTGATTCACCTGGGTTTCCAGTGGTGTTGGGGGTTCCCTGGCTGGCTATTCACAATCCCCTAATTTCCTGGAAAGAGGGGGCTCTTCAGGGGTGTTCAGACGAGTGTTTGGGTAGGTGTATAGGAGTTTCCATCGGTGCCACGACGGTGGAGAGTCCAGACCAGGTTTCCAGCATGTTCATTCCCCCAGAATATGCCGATTTGGCTATCGCTTTTAGTAAGAAAAAAGCGACCAAATTACCACCCCATCGACGGTGGGATTGCGTGATAAACCTCCAGGAGAACGCTGCACTTCCCCGGAATCAACCCACTGTCACAGGAGGAGACGTTGGCTATGGAGACATATGTCACGGAAGCTCTGAGACAGGGGTACATTCGGCCCTCCATGTCACCTCAAGTTTCTTTTTTGTGAGGAAGAAGGAGGGAGGTCAGCGTCCGTGCATTGATTATCGAGGTCTCAATTCGATCACAGTGGGTTTTAGTTATCCGCTACCTCTCAGCGCTACGGCGGTGGACTCATTCCACGGAGCGCGTATAATCTGGTGCGTATTCGGGGAGGAGACGAGTGGAAAACAGCGTTTAGTACCACATCAGGCCACTATGAGTACCTCGTCATGCCGTATGGGTTGAAAAATGCTCCAGCCGTCTTCCAATCCTTTGTAGATGAGATTCTCAGGGACTTGCACGGGCAGGGTAGGGTAGTCTATATTGATCACATCTTGATTTATTCTGCCACACGCGCCGCGCATGTCTCCCTGGTGCGCAAGGTTCTTGGGCGACTGCTGGAGCATGACCTATACGTCAAGGCTGAGAAATGTGTGTTCTCCAAACCAGCCGTTTCCTTCCTGGGTTATCACATTTCCAGCTCGGGGGTGGTGATGGAGTGTGACCGCGTTAACGCCGTGCGTAATTGGCCGACTACAACCACGGTAAAGGAGGTGCAGTGGTTTTTAGGGTTTGCCAATTACTACCGGAGGTTTATCCGGGGTTTTGGCCAAGTAGCGGCGCCCATTACCTCACTGCTGAAGATGGGGGGCGGTGCGTCTGCGGTGGTCGGCAGAGGCTGATGGAGCCTTCAACCAGTTGAAGGCGCTGTTCACTGAAGCTCCAGTGTTGGCGCATCCGGACCCTTCGTTAAGCATTCATAGTGGAGGTGGATGCGTCCGAGGCTTGGAGCCGTGCTGTCTCAGCGCTCGGGCACGCCACCGAAGCTCCGTCCCTGCGCTTTCTTTTCTAAGAAGCTGGGTCCGGCGGAGCGGAACTATGATGTGGGGGACCGGGAGTTACTGGCTATGGTAAAGGCCCTGAAGGTGTGGAGACACTGGCTAGAGGGGGCTAAACACCCTTTCCTCATCTGGACTGACCACCGTAATCTGGAGTATATTCGAGCAGCGAGGAGAATGAATCCGCGTCAGGCTAGCTGGGCCATGTTCTTTACACGCTTTAGATTTACGATCTCTTACAGACCAGGTTCCCTTAACACTAGGGCCGACGCGCTGTCCCGTCTCTATGACACCGAGGACCGGTCCATCGATCCCACTCCCATCCTTCCAGCCTCTCGGCTGGTGGCCCCGGTGGTATGGGAGGTGGACGCGGACATCGAGCGGGCGTTGAGGGTTGAACCTGCGCCTACACAGTGTCCGACCGGTCGTAGATACGTGCCCGCTTGGTGTCCGTGATAAATTGATTCGGTGGGCTATCATCCGGGGATTGATAGGACAGTGCGGGGTCTTAGGGGGAAATACTGGTGGCCCACCTTAGCTAGGGATGTGAAGCTCTATGTCTCTTCCTGTTCGGTATGCGCTCAGAGTAAGGCTCCTAGGCATCTGCTTAGAGGGAAGTTACAACCCCTCCCGGTTCCATAACGGCTATGGTCCCATCTCTCGGTAGATTTCCTTACTGATCTTCCCCCTTCTCAGGGGAACACTACCGTTCTGGTCGTTGTGGAAGTCCTGCCGTCTCCTCCCATTGCCTGGTCTCACTACGGCCTTACAGACTGCAGAGGCTCTATTTACACACGTCTTCCGGCACTATGGGGTTCTAGAGGATATCGTATCTGATCGGGGTCCCCAGTTCACGTCCCGGGTTTGGAAGGCGTTTATGGAGCATCTGGGGATCTCGGTCAGCCTTACCTCTGGTTATCACCCCGAAAGTAATGGGCAGGTGGAGAGAGTAAACCAGGAAGTGGGTATGTTTCTGAGGTCGTATTGCCACGACCTCAGATTACCAAGTAGATGTATTTTATTTATTTCTCTGACGGCCAAACGTGTAACTGGTAATGACAACTGCAGATTTAAAGACCTTGGAGTACAGTGTGTGCTACTGAGTGTGTGCTTCACTTAAAGACCTTGGTGTTCATCTCCTCTCCTCTGTGTACAGGAGTGCTTGTGATTTAAGTGTCCTTCCTGTTACCACTATCTCTACGCTACAATTCACAAATAGTTGAACTGTTATTTTTCTCTCCTTCTTTAGCGCTCTGAACAAAGTAAATGACTGCAGAATAATTATGTTCAAGTACATACTGGAGCTACCGAGGGCCTTCGAAAAAAAAAACGTGGTGTTTATTTCTTGCTAGAATTGTAGCCTAAATAATACCTAATTTGTTACACGAATAAAATAATATTGTTGTTTTAATTCAACAGTACCAAGAAGGATCCATGTCTGATGTGTGAACACAGTGGTGTAGTTTTAGATCAACTGGTCTGATTCATTACGTCTCCTCGTAATAACACTGAAGAAAAGACTGTTATTCTGTTGATGCCAGAGACACCAAGGACATTGGTAAGAGGAGCTTAGTCAGACCACCCCACACAAACACACATACACACACACACACACACGCACACGCACACGCACACGCACACACACACGCACACACACACACACACACACACACACACACACACACATACATAAATGTTTGTACCGGGGACAGAGAGGACATTGGTAATACAGTCGTTTTCAGGCAATAGTAGAACAGGATCAGAACTTTCTGATAACAGTAGTACAGTATTATATAGATGATAACAGTAGTACAGTATTACATAGATGATAACAGTAGTACAGTATTATATAGATGATAACAGTAGTACAGTATTACATAGATGATAACAGTAGTACAGTATTATATAGATGATAACAGTAGTACAGTATTACATAGATGATAACAGTAGTACAGTATTATATAGATGATAACAGTAGTACAGTATTACATAGATGATAACAGTAGTACAGTATGATATAGATGATAACAGTAGTACAGTATTATATAGATGATAACACTAGTACAGTATTACATAGATGATAACAGTAGTACAGTATTATATAGATGATAACAGTAGTACAGTATTATATAGATGATAACAGTAGTACAGTATTATATAGATGATAACAGTAGTACAGTATTATATAGATGATAGCAGTAGTACAGTATTATATAGATGATAACAGTACTACATAGATGATAACAGTTGTACAGTACTACATAGATGATAACAGTAGTACAGTATTACATAGATGATAACAGTAGTACAGTATTATATAGATGATACCAGTAGTACAGTATTATATAGATGATAACAGTACTACATAGAAGATAACAGTACTACATAGATGATAACAGTAGTACAGTACTACATAGAAGATAACAGTACTACATAGATGTTAACAGTAGTACAGTACTACATAGATGATGATAACAGTAGTACAGTACTACATAGATGATAACAGTAGTACATTATTACATAGATGATAACAGTAGTACAGTACTACATAGATGATGATAACAGTAGTACAGTATTATATAGATGATAACAGTAGTACAGTATTATATAGATGATAACAGTAGTACAGTATTATATAGATGATGATAACAGTAGTACAGTATTACATAGATGATAACAGTAGTACAGTATTATATAGATGATGACAGTAGTACAGTATTATATAGATGATAACAGTAGTATAGTATTATATAGATGATAACAGTATTACAGCATTACATAGATGATAACAGTAGTACAGTATTATATAGATGATAACAGTAGTACAGTATTATATAGATGATAACAGTAGTACAGTATTACATAGATGATAACAGTAACACAGTATTATATAGATGATAACAGTAGTACACTATTATATAGATGATAACAGTAGTATAGTATTATATAGATGATAACAGTAGTACAGTATTACATAGATGATAACAGTAGTACAGTATTATATAGATGATGATAACAGTAGTACAGTATTACATAGATGATGATAACAGTAGTACAGTATTACATAGATGATAACAGTAGTACAGTATTATATAGATGATGATAACAGTAGTACAGTATTACATAGATGATGATAACAGTAGTACAGTATTACATAGATGATAACAGTAGTACAGTATTATATAGATGATAACAGTAGTATAGTATTATATAGATGATAACAGTAGTACAGCATTACATAGATGAAAACAGTAGTACAGTATTATATAGATGATAACAGTAGTACAGTATTATATAGATGATAACAGTAGTACAGTATTACATAGATGATAACAGTAGTACATTATTACATAGATGATAACAGTACTACATAGATGATGATAACAGTAGTACATAGATGATAACAGTAGTAGAGTATTACATAGATGATAACAGTAGTACAGTATTATATAGATGATAACAGTAGTACAGTATTATATAGACGATAACAGTAGTACAGTATTACATAGATGATGATAACAGTAGTACAGTATTATATAGATGATAACAGTAGTACAGTACTACATAGATGATAACAGTAACACAGTATTACATAGATGATAACAGTAACACAGTATTACATAGATGATGATAACAGTAGTACAGTATTACATAGATGATAACAGTAGTACAGTATTACATAGATGATAACAGTAACACAGTATTACATAGATGATAACAGTACTACATAGATGATAACAGTACTACATAGATGATGATAACAGTAGTACAGTATTACATAGATGATAACAGTAACACAGTATTACATAGATTATAACAGTACTACATAGATGATAACAGTACTACATAGATGATGATAACAGTAGTACAGTATTACATAGATGATGATAACAGTAGTACAGTATTATATAGATGATAACAGTAGTACAGTATTACATATATGATGATAACAGTAGTACAGTATTACATAGATGATGATAACAGTAGTACAGTATTATATAGATGATAACAGTAGTACAGTATTACATAGATGATAAAAGTAGTACAGTATTACATAGATGATGATAACAGTAGTACAGTATTACATAGATGATGATAACAGTAGTACAGTATTATATAGATGATAACAGTAGTACAGTATTACATAGATGATAACAGTAGTACAGTATTACATAGATGATAACAGTAGTACAGTATTACATAGATGATGATAACAGTAGTACAGTATTACATAGATGATAACAGTAGTACAGTATTACATAGATGATGATAACAGTAGTACAGTATTACATAGATGATGATAACAGTAGTACAGTATTATATAGATGATAACAGTAGTACAGTATTATATAGATGATAACAGTAGTACAGTATGATATAGATGATAACAGTAGTACAGTATTACATAGATGATAACAGTAACACAGTATTACATAGATGATAACAGTACTACATAGATGATAACAGTACTACATAGATGATAACAGTAGTACAGTATTACATAGATGATAACAGTAGTACAGTATTACACAGATGATAACAGTAACACAGTATTACATAGATGATAACAGTACTACATAGATGATAACAGTACTACATAGATGATAACAGTAGTACAGTACTACATAGATGATAACAGTAGTACAGTATTACATAGATGATAACAGTAGTACAGTATTACATAGATGATGATAACAGTAGTACAGTATTACATAGATGATAACAGTAGTACAGTACTACATAGATGATGATAACAGTAGTACAGTATTATATAGATGATAACAGTAGTACAGTATTACATAGATGATGATAACAGTAGTACAGTATTATATAGATGATAACAGTAGTACAGTACTACATAGATGATGATAACAGTAGGACAGTATTATATAGATGATAACAGTAGTACAGTATTACATAGATGATGATAGCAGTAGTACAGTATTACATAGATGATAACAGTACTACATAGATATAACAGTACTACATAGATGATGATAACAGTAGTACAGTATTATATAGATGATAACAGTAGTACAGTATTATATAGATGATAACAGTAGTACAGTATGATATAGATGATAACAGTAGTACAGTATTACATAGATGATAACACTAGTACAGTATTATATAGATGATAACAGTTGTACAGTACTACATAGATGATAACAGTAGTACAGTATTATATAGATGATAACAGTAGTACAGTATTATATAGATGATAACAGTAGTACAGTATGATATAGATGATAACAGTAGTACAGTATTACATAGATGATAACACTAGTACAGTATTATATAGATGATAACAGTTGTACAGTACTACATAGATGATAACAGTAGTACAGTATTACATAGATGATAACAGTAGTACAGTATGATATAGATGATAACAGTAGTACAGTATTATATAGATGATAACAGTAGTACAGTATTACATAGATGATAACAGTAGTACAGTATGATATAGATGATAACAGTAGTACAGTATTATATAGATGATAACAGTAGTACAGTATGATATAGATGATGACAGTAGTACAGTATTACATAGATGATAACAGTAGTACAGTATTATATAGATGATAACAGTAGTACAGTATTATATAGATGATAACAGTAGTACAGTATTACATAGATGATAACAGTAGTTCAGTATGATATAGATGATAACAGTAGTACAGTATTACATAGATGATAACAGTAGTACAGTATTATATAGATGATAACAGTAGTACAGTATGATATAGATGATGACAGTAGTACAGTATTACATAGATAATAACACTAGTACAGTATTACATAGATGATAACAGTAGTACAGTATTATATAGATGATAACAGTAGTACAGTATGATATAGATGATAACAGTTGTACAGTACTACATAGATGATAACAGTAGTACAGTATTACATAGATGATAACAGTAGTACAGTATTATATAGATGATAACAGTAGTACAGTATGATATAGATGATAACAGTAGTACAGTATTACATAGATGATAACAGTAGTACAGTATGATATAGATGATAACAGTAGTACAGTATTATATAGATGATAACAGTAGTACAGTATTATATAGATGATAACAGTAGTACAGTATTATATAGATGATAACAGTAGTACAGTATGATATAGATGATGACAGTAGTACAGTATTACATAGATAATAACACTAGTACAGTATTACATAGATGACAACAGTAGTACAGTATTATATAGATGATAACAGTAGTACAGTATTATATAGATGATAACAGTAGTACAGTATTATATAGATGATAACAGTAGTACAGTATTATATAGATGATAACAGTAGTACAGTATTATATAGATGATAACAGTAGTACAGTATTACATAGATGATAACACTAGTACAGTATTACATAGATGATGATAACAGTAGTACAGTATTATATAGATGATAACAGTAGTACAGTATTATATAGATGATAACAGTAGTACAGTATTATATAGATGATAACACTAGTACAGTATTATATAGATGATAACAGTAGTACAGTATTATATAGATGATAACACTAGTACAGTATTATATAGATGATAACACTAGTACAGTATTATATAGATGATAACAGTAGTACAGTATTATATAGATGATAACACTAGTACAGTATTATATAGATGATAACAGTAGTACAGTATTATATAGATGATAACACTAGTACAGTATTATATAGATGATAACACTAGTACAGTATTATATAGATGATAACAGTAGTACAGTATTATATAGATGATAACACTAGTACAGTATTACATAGATGATAACACTAGTACAGTATTATATAGATGATAACACTAGTACAGTATTATATAGATGATAACAGTAGTACAGTATTATATAGATGATAACAGTAGTACAGTATTATATAGATGATAACAGTAGTACAGTATGATATAGATGATAACAGTAGTACAGTATTATATAGATGATAACAGTAGTACAGTATTACATAGATGATAACACTAGTACAGTATTATATAGATGATAACAGTAGTACAGTATTACATAGATGATAACAGTAGTACAGTATTATATAGATGATAACAGTAGTACAGTATTATAGAGATGATAACAGTAGTACAGTATTACATAGATGATAACACTAGTACAGTATTATATAGATGATAACACTAGTACAGTATTACATAGATGATAACAGTAGTACAGTATTATATAGATGATAACAGTAGTACAGTATTATATAGATGATAACAGTAGTACAGTATTATAGAGATGATAACAGTAGTACAGTATTACATAGATGATAACACAAGTACAGTATTATATAGATGATAACAGTAGTACAGTATTATATAGATGATAACACTAGTACAGTATTATATAGATGATAACAGTAGTACAGTATTATAGAGATGATAACAGTAGTACAGTATTACATAGATGATAACACTAGTACAGTATTATATAGATGATAACAGTAGTACAGTATTATATAGATGATAACACTAGTACAGTATTATATAGATGATAACAGTAGTACAGTATTATAGAGATGATAACAGTAGTACAGTATTACATAGATGATAACACTAGTACAGTATTATATAGATGATAACACTAGTACAGTATTACATAGATGATAACAGTAGTACAGTATTATATAGATGATAACAGTAGTACAGTATTATATAGATGATGATAACAGTAGTACAGTATTATATAGATGATAACAGTAGTACAGTATTATATAGATGATAACACTAGTACAGTATTATATAGATGATAACAGTAGTACAGTATTATATAGATGATAACAGTAGTACAGTATGATATAGATGATAACAGTAGTACAGTATTATATAGATGATAACAGTAGTACAGTATTATAGAGATGATAACAGTAGTACAGTATTACATAGATGATAACACTAGTACAGTATTATATAGATGATAACACTAGTACAGTATTACATAGATGATAACAGTAGTACAGTATTATATAGATGATAACAGTAGTACAGTATTATATAGATGATAACACTAGTACAGTATTACATAGATGATAACAGTAGTACAGTATTATATAGATGATAACACTAGTACAGTATTACATAGATGATAACAGTAGTACAGTATTATATAGATGATAACACTAGTACAGTATTACATAGATGATAACAGTAGTACAGTATTATATAGATGATAACACTAGTACAGTATTATATAGATGATAACAGTAGTACAGTATTACATAGATGATAACAGTAGTACAGTATTATATAGATGATAACACTAGTACAGTATTACATAGATGATAACACTAGTACAGTATTATATAGATGATAACAGTAGTACAGTATTATATAGATGATAACAGTAGTACAGTATGATATAGATGATAACAGTAGTACAGTATTATATAGATGATAACAGTAGTACAGTATTATAGAGATGATAACAGTAGTACAGTATTACATAGATGATAACACTAGTACAGTATTATATAGATGATAACACTAGTACAGTATTACATAGATGATAACAGTAGTACAGTATTATATAGATGATAACAGTAGTACAGTATTATATAGATGATAACACTAGTACAGTATTACATAGATGATAACAGTAGTACAGTATTATATAGATGATAACACTAGTACAGTATTATATAGATGATAACAGTAGTACAGTATTATAGAGATGATAACAGTAGTACAGTATTACATAGATGATAACACAAGTACAGTATTATATAGATGATAACAGTAGTACAGTATTATATAGATGATAACACTAGTACATTATTATATAGATGATAACAGTAGTACAGTATTATAGAGATGATAACAGTAGTACAGTATTACATAGATGATAACACTAGTACAGTATTATATAGATGATAACAGTAGTACAGTATTATATAGATGATAACACTAGTACAGTATTATATAGATGATAACAGTAGTACAGTATTATAGAGATGATAACAGTAGTACAGTATTACATAGATGATAACACTAGTACAGTATTATATAGATGATAACACTAGTACAGTATTACATAGATGATAACAGTAGTACAGTATTATATAGATGATAACAGTAGTACAGTATTATATAGATGATGATAACAGTAGTACAGTATTATATAGATGATAACAGTAGTACAGTATTATATAGATGATAACACTAGTACAGTATTATATAGATGATAACACTAGTACAGTATTATATAGATGATAACAGTAGTACAGTATTATATAGATGATAACACTAGTACAGTATTATATAGATGATAACACTAGTACAGTATTATATAGATGATAACAGTAGTACAGTATTATATAGATGATAACAGTAGTACAGTATTATATAGATGATAACAGTAGTACAGTATTATATAGATGATAACACTAGTACAGTATTATATAGATGATAACAGTAGTACAGTATTATATAGATGATAACAGTAGTACAGTATTATATAGATGATAACACTAGTACAGTATTATATAGATGATAACAGTAGTACAGTATTATATAGATGATAACACTAGTACAGTATTATATAGATGACAACACTAGTACAGTATTATATAGATGATAACAGTAGTACAGTATTATATAGATGATGATAACACTAGTACAGTATTATATAGATGATAACAGTAGTACAGTATTATATAGATGATAACAGTAGTACAGTATTATATAGATGATAACAGTAGTACAGTATTATATAGATGACAACACTAGTACAGTATTATATAGATGATAACACTAGTACAGTATTACATAGATGATGATAACAGTAGTACAGTATTACATAGATGATGATAACATTAGTA
Organism: Oncorhynchus mykiss; assembly: GCF_013265735.2. NCBI lineage: Eukaryota > Metazoa > Chordata > Actinopteri > Salmoniformes > Salmonidae > Oncorhynchus > Oncorhynchus mykiss. Next base: position 184,892 of record NW_023493658.1, read on the forward strand.
CAGTATTATATAGATGATGATAACATTAGTACAGTATTACATAGATGATGATAACAGTAGTACAGTATTACATAGATGATGATAACACTAGTACAGTATTACATAGATGATGATAACAGTAGTACAGTATTATATAGATGATGATAACAGTAGTACAGTATTACATAGATGATGATAACATTAGTACAGTATTATATAGATGATAACAGTAGTACAGTATTATATAGATGATAACAGTAGTACAGTATTATATAGATGATAACAGTAGTACAGTATTATATAGATGATAACAGTAGTACAGTATTACATAGATGATAACAGTAGTACAGTATTATATAGATGATAACAGTAGTACAGTATTATATAGATGATAGCAGTAGTACAGTATTATATAGATGATAACAGTAGTACAGTATTATATAGATGATAACAGTAGTACAGTATTATATAGATGATAACACTAGTACAGTATTACATAGATGATGATAACAGTAGTACAGTATTATATAGATGATAACAGTAGTACAGTATTATATAGATGATGATAACAGTAGTACAGTATGATATAGATGATAACAGTAGTACAGTATTACATAGATGATAACACTAGTACAGTACTACACATAGAGATGAGAAGTATAGAAGGTGTTAGGTCATATTCTACTGAAACTAAATCATCTCCTAGAAGCTGTTGCCCATCGGGAATGGTGGGCCATTTTAGAAACAGACTCTGTAATTCCTAATATAAATATGACTCTACTGCCCTCCTCCAGCCAGCACCACACACACACACACACACACACACACACACACACACACACACACACATACACACACACACACACACTCTAACTCAATCACTCACTCACTCTCTCACGCTCTCACTCACTCGCTGTCTCATTCACTCACTCGCTCTCTCTCTCACTCACTCACTCACTCACTCACTCACTCACTCACTCACTCTCTCTCTCTCTCTCTCTCTCTCTCACTCCTCCTCCTCCTCCTCCCAGTATAATTAATACAGCAGGTTGTCTGTGTGTCTGGCCTTTATAAATAAACAGATGCTAATATGTGTCTGATTACAATCATCTCCCACCCAGGGGGAGGTATCACCCAACACGGGTCAGACACACACACGCACGCACACACACACACACACACACACACACACACACACACAGAGACTCTCAGACATGGATGTTTACTCACACACACACACTGCAGGGTCACGGAGGGCGCTGTGAAATGATTTAATAGAGGAGTGAAGCATTAACCAGGAAACCAGGAGGAGATGTTAAATTACGGGGCCGTTGGCATGATGATGACTCTCAGAGGGAAACGGCTGACGCTCCACCGGAGGGATGGATAGAGAGGGATAACCCAACACAGAGGAACGGAGGGATGGAGGGATAACCCAACACAGAGGAACAGAGGGATGATAGAGAGGGATAACCCAACACAGAGGAACAGAGGGATGGATAGAGAGGGATAACCCAACACAGAGGAAGAGAGGGATGGATAGAGAGGGATAACCCAACACAGAGGAACAGAGGGATGATAGAGAGGGATAACCCAACACAGAGGAACAGAGGGATGATAGAGAGGGATAACCCAACACAGAGGAACGGAGGGATGGAGGGATAACCCAACACAGAGGAACAGAGGGATGATAGAGAGGGATAACCCAACACAGAGGAACAGAGGGATGGATAGAGAGGGATAACCCAACACAGAGGAACAGAGGGATGGATAGAGAGGGATAACCCAACACAGAGGAAGAGAGGGATGGATAGAGAGGGATAACCCAACACAGAGGAACAGAGGGATGATAGAGAGGGATAACCCAACACAGAGGAACAGAGGGATGATAGAGAGGGATAACCCAACACAGAGGAACGAAGGAACGGAGGGATAACCCAACACAGAGGAACGGAGGGATGGAGAGAGAGGGATAACCCAACACAGAGGAACGAAGGGATGGAGAGAGAGGGATAACCCAACACAGAGGAACGAAGGAACGGAGGGATAACCCAACACAGAGGAACGGAGGGATGGAGAGAGAGGGATAACCCAACACAGAGGAACGAAGGAACGGAGGGATAACCCAACACAGAGGAACGGAGGGATGGATAGAGAGGGATAACCCAACACAGAGGAACGGAGGGATGGAGAGAGAGGGATAACCCAACACAGAGGAACAGAGGGATGGATAGAGAGGGATAACCCAACACAGAGGAACGAAGGAACGGAGGGATGGATAGAGAGGGATAACCCAACACAGAGGAATAGAGGGATGATAGAGAGGGATAACCCAACACAGAGGAACAGAGGGATGATAGAGAGGGATAACCCAACACAGAGGAACAGAGGGATGGAGAGAGAGGGATAACCCAACACAGAGGAACGAAGGAACGGAGGGATAACCCAACACAGAGGAACAGAGGAACGGAGGGATGGATAGAGAGGGATAACCCAACACAGAGGAACAGAGGGATGGATAGAGAGGGATAACCCAACACAGAGGAACAGAGGGATGGAGAGAGAGGGATAACCCAACACAGAGGAACAGAGGGATGGAGAGAGAGGGATAACCCAACACAGAGGAATGGAGGGATGGATAGAGAGGGATAACCCAACACAGAGGAACAGATAGAGAGGGATAACCCAACACAGAGGAATGGAGGGATGGAGAGAGAGGGATAACCCAACACAGAGGAATGGAGGGATGGATAGAGAGGGATAACCCAACACAGAGGAACAGAGGGATGGAGAGAGAGGGATAACCCAACACAGAGGAATGGAGGGATGGATAGAGAGGGATAACCCAACACAGAGGAACAGATAGAGAGGGATAACCCAACACAGAGGAACGGATAGAGAGGGATAACCCAACACAGAGGAACGGAGGGATGGATAGAGAGGGATATTTCAAAACATGGAAGGAGGAATGGAGGAAAATGGCGTTTTTGAAAAAGGTAGATGAATTAAAGGAGGAACATGATGAAATGGAATGGTACTTGTTATTGATGGTAGTTTATGAGGAATGGAAAGAAACAGCACGGTGGATTCTGAAGAAGGTAGATGGATAGATAAATGAAATGAGGGATGGAATGCTAGTTCATAGTGGATGGAATGTTTCCCTAATGAGTTCAGATGTTATCTCTGATGCAGGAGTTGGTGTGTGTGTGTGTGTGTGTGTGTGTGTGTGTGTGTGTGTGTGTGTGTGGGTGTGTGTGTGTGTGTGTGTGTGTGTGTGTGTGTGTGTGTGTGTGTGTGTGTGTGAGAGAGACGTAAGCTACAGACATTTTGAGATGAGGACAGACTGTCATGGAGAGTATACACACACACACACCACACACAAAAAGAGCCCTTAGTATTCACTGCAGACCAGGTGTAATGTGAAGCCAATCCCCCTCTCTAGCAATCAAGAAGGGAAACGTCAAGGAAATGTACATGACTACTGTTTCTCTCCCAACAAAGTTTCAGCCACTTGATTGCTACAGTGTTGGATGGAGTCGTCTGTCCGTCATTACTTGAAGTTCCTGCAGCACTTCCTCTGTCTTCAGTTCCTACCCCACGGCCCTGCTGAGGGAATCGTTTGAGAGCCAGAAGAGATCAATGAAACAGAAGATCTCTCTCTCTCTCTCTCTCTCTCACTCTCTCTCTCTCTCGCTACAGGAAAAGCACATCCTTCCGTTCTTCCCTCTCTCTATCTTTCCATCCTCCATTTTCTAACTCCCAAGATGATTTGCAAAAGCTAGCCCAGACCCATAATTCTACAGTGTTGGTGTTGTTGTTGTTGCCGTGGAGATTCCATTCTTCCATTCTATTCCAATCAAAAGAACCAATCTCAGAGCAGCTTTGTTTGTGTTGTTTCAGACCCACTAGGATAGGTAGAGGGCTCCCACAAGACCCTCCTCTATCTCTCTCTCTCTCTTTCTCTCTCTCTCGGGCCATCTTGTGCGGTGGGTAGCTTCCCCCACCCCTGCTGTAATTGGGGAGAGAGATCAGAGCTCCAAGGCTACTTGCTTGGACTTGTTTAATGATGTAGAATGTATGTGTCCCATGTGTCCCTCTATAGTGCACTACTGTTAACCTGATCATAGGACTGCTCTATTCCCTCTATAGAGCACTACTGTTAACCTGATCATGGGACTGCTCCATTCCCTCTATAGAGCACTACTGTTAACCTGATCATAGGACTGCTCCATTCCCTCTATAGAGCACTACTGTTAACCTGATCATGGGACTGCTCTATTCCTTCTATAGAGCACTACTGTTAACCTGATCATGGGACTGCTCCATTCCCTCTATAGAGCACTACTGTTAACCTGATCATAGGACTGCTCCATTCCTTCTATAGTGGACTACTGTTAACCTGATCATAGGACCGGTCTATTCCCTCTATAGTGGACTACTGTTAACCTGATCATAGGACTGCTCCATTCCCTCTATAGAGCACTACTGTTAACCTGATCATAGGACTGCTCTATTCCCTCTATAGAGCACTACTGTTAACCTGATCACAGGACCGCTCTATTCCCTCTATAGAGCACTACTGTTAACCTGATCATGGGACTGCTCTATTCCTTCTATAGAGCACTACTGTTAACCTGATCATGGGACTGCTCCATTCCCTCTATAGAGCACTACTGTTAACCTGATCATAGGACTGCTCCATTCCTTCTATAGTGGACTACTGTTAACCTGATCATAGGACCGCTCTATTCCCTCTATAGAGCACTACTGTTAACCTGATCACAGGACCGCTCTATTCCCTCTATAGAGCACTACTGTTAACCTGATCACAGGACCGCTCTATTCCCTCTATAGAGCACTACTGTTAACCTGATCACAGGACCGCTCTATTCCCTCTATAGAGCACTACTGTTAACCTGATCATAGGACCGCTCTATTCCCTCTATAGAGCACTACTGTTAACCTGATCACAGGACCGCTCTATTCCCTCTATAGAGCACTACTGTTAACCTGATCACAGGACCGCTCTATTCCCTCTATAGAGCACTACTGTTAACCTGATCACAGGACCGCTCTATTCCCTCTATAGAGCACTACTGTTAACCTGATCACAGGACCGCTCTATTACATCAAACAGGATGAATATTTTTTGAATATTTTTATTCTGTTACAAGCTTTCCTTTATTTAACTTTTCACTCTGTGATCTTTCTGAAGACACTGTACGTTTATCCAAAATCCTGTAATATAAAATATGTTCTTCTCTGTAGTGGAAACGGCGTGTGCCTTACTTGGCAACGCTCCATATTCTGCCAGATGCTCATGTCTTAATGTTAAACCAGACTTGATTCACTTAAAATCGCTGTTTAAGGTCTTCATTCAGCTCGTTATGTGAAACATAACAAGGCTATCACACACAGACACACACAGACACACACACAGACACACAGACACACACAGACACACACAGACATACACAGACACACACACAGACACATGCAAACACACACAGACACACAGACACACACATGCAAACACACACAGACACACAGACACACACACACAGACACACACACAGACACACACATGCAAACACACACAGACACACACACAGACACACACAGACACACACACAGACATACACACACACACACAGACATACACAGACACACACACAGACACACACACAGACACACACACACAGACACACACAGACACACACACAGACATACACACACACACAGACATACACAGACACACACACAGACACACACACAGACATACGCACACACACAGACATACACAGACACACACACAGACACACACACAGACATACACACACACACATGCAAACACACACAGACACACAGACACACACAGACACACACACAGACACACACACAGACACACTTTACTCATCCAGCTATTACAGGCTGTTTAGGGCCATTATGGACAGGCCCATGTGTTTTCATATATTCCATTGTATTTAAAGTACTAAAATGTCATGTGATGTAGAGCCCTGTGTTCTGGACTACAATGTCACATGACCTAGATTTGAACCTTCTTTTTAAAGCCTTATCTAGAAATGAGAATTTCACAAAAAATGTAAACAATTGTCTGAGGATGGTGCTGGAGGATGGTGCTGGACGATGGTGCTGGAGGAGTGGTGCTGGAGGAGTGGTGCTGGAGGATGGTGCTGTAGGAGGGTGCTGGAGGATGGTGCTGGAGGATGGTGCTGGACGATGGTGCTGGAGGATGGTTCTGGAGGATGGTGCTGGAGGATGGTTCTGGAGGATGGTGCTGGAGGATGGTTCTGGAGGATGGTGCTGGAAGATGGTTCTGGAGGATGGTGCTGGAGGATGGTGCTGGAGGATGGTGCTGGAGGATGGTGCTGGAGGATGGTTCTGGAGGATGGTGCTGGAGGATGGTGCTGGACGATGGTGCTGGAGGATGGTTCTGGAGGATGGTGCTGGAGGATGGTGCTGGAGGATGGTGCTGGAGGATGGCGCTCGAGGGTGGTTCTGGAGGATGGCGCTGAAGGATGGTGCTGGAGGATGGTGCTGGAGGATGGTGCTGGAGGATGGTTCTGGAGGATGGTGCTGGAGGATGGTGCTGGAGGATGGTGCTGGAGGATGGTTCTGGAGGATGGTGCTGGAGGATGGTGCTGGAGGATGGTTCTGGAGGATGGTGCTGGAGGATGGTGCTGGAGGATGGTGCTGGAGGATGGCGCTCGAGGGTGGTTCTGGAGGATGGTGCTGAAGGATGGTGCTGGAGGATGGTGCTGAAGGATGGTGCTGGAGGATGGTGCTGGAGGATGGTTCTGGAGGATGGTGCTGGAGGATGGTTCTGGAGGATGGTGCTGGAGGATGGTTCTGGAGGATGGTGCTGGAAGATGGTTCTGGAGGATGGTGCTGGAAGATGGTTCTGGAGGATGGTGCTGGAGGATGGTGCTGGAGGATGGTTCTGGAGGATGGTGCTGGAGGATGGTGCTGGAGGATGGTGCTGGAGGATGGCGCTCGAGGGTGGTTCTGGAGGATGGTGCTGAAGGATGGTGCTGGAGGATGGTGCTGAAGGATGGTGCTGGAGGATGGTGCTGGAGGATGGTTCTGGAGGATGGTGCTGGAGGATGGTTCTGGAGGATGGTGCTGGAGGATGGTTCTGGAGGATGGTGCTGGAAGATGGTTCTGGAGGATGGTGCTGGAAGATGGTTCTGGAGGATGGTGCTGGAGGATGGTTCTGGAGGATGGCGCTCGAGGGTGGTTCTGGAGGATGGTGCTGGAAGATGGTTCTGGAGGATGGTGCTGGAGGATGGTTCTGGAGGATGGTTCTGGAGGATGGCGCTCGAGGGTGGTTCTGGAGGATGGTGCTGAAGGATGGTGCTGGAGGATGGTTCTGGAGGATGGTGCTGGAGGATGGTGCTGAAGGATGGTGCTGGAGGTTGGTGCTGGAGGATGGTTCTGGAGGATGGTGCTGGAGGATGGTGCTGGAGGATGGTGCTGGAGGCATAAGGACTGCAGATGTGGCCAGGGCAATAACTTGCAATGCCGTACTGTGAGATGCCTAAGACAGCGCTGCAGGGAGACAAAACGAACAGCTGACAAAACGTCCTCTCAGTGGCAGACCACGTGTAACAACACCTGCACAGGATCGGAACATCCGAACATCACACCTGCGGGACAGGTACAGGATGGCAACAGCTACTGCCAGAGTTACACCAGGAATACACAATCCCTCCATCAGTGCTCAGACTGTCCTCAATAGGCTGAGAGAGGCTGGACTGAGGGCTTGTAGGCCTGTTGTAAGGCAGGTCCTCAACAGACATCACTGGCAACAACGTTGCATAGGGGCACAAACGTGTCGTCTCTGGACCAGACAGGACTGGCAAAAAGTGCTCTTCACTGACAAGTCGCGGTTTTGATGGTCGGATTCGCGTTTATCGTCGAAGGAATGAGCGTTACACCGAGGCCTGTACTCTGGAGCGGGATCGATTTAGAGGTGGAGGGTCCGTCATGGTCTGGGGCAGTGTGTCACAGTATCATGAGCTTGTTGTCATTGCAGGCAATCTCAACGCTGTGCGTTACAGGGAAGATATCCTCCTCCCTCATGTGGTACCCTTCCTGCAGGCTCATCCTGACATGACCATCCAGCTTGACAATGGCACCAGCCATACTGCTCGTTCTGTGCGTGATTTCCTGCAAGACAGGAATATCAGTGTTCTGCCAAGGCCAGCGAAGAACCCAGATCTCAATCCCATTGAGCACGTCTGGGACATGTTGGATAGGAGGGCGAGGGCTAGGGCACGTCTGGGACCTGTTGGATAGGAGGGTGAGGGCTAGGGCACGTCTGGGACATGTTGGATAGGAGGGTGAGGGCTAGGGCACGTCTGGGACCTGTTGGATAGGAGGGTGAGGGCTAGGGCATGTCTGGGAACTGAAATATCTGGGAACTTGCAGGTGCCTTGGTGGAAGAGTGGGGTAACATCTCACAGCAAGAACTGGCAAATCTGGTGCAGTCCATGAGGAGGAGATGCACTGCAGTACTTAATGCAGCTGGTGGCCACACCAGATACTGACTGTTACTTTTGATTTTGACCCCCCCCCCCCCCCCTTTGTCTGTGGAACAACATGGCAGTTGTTGAATCTTGTTGTTCATACAAATATAAATATTTACACGTTAAGTTTGCGGAAAATAAACGCAGATGAGAGTGAGAGGATGTTTATTTTTTTGCTGAGTCGATATAGTTATTTATTTGTTGCTCACAAAACTTGGGAGGCCAAAATTCACCCCGCGGACCGCCAGTTGGGGAACCCTGATCGAATGGGTTTACTGTATCTTTATCTCTCTGTCTCTCTCTCTTGGCCGACCCATCACCCATATTGGTCCTCCCTCCCCATCTCTGCCTCCATCCCTCCCTCCCTCCCTCCCCATCTCTGCCTCCATCCCTCCCTCCCTCCCTCCCCATCTCTGCATCCATCCCTCCCTCCCTCCCTCCCCATCTCTGCCTCCATCCCTCCCTCCCTCCCTCCCCATCTCTGCATCCATCCCTCCATCCCTCTTTCTTTATTTTTCTCTTTTGTTGGCATCTTCCACCTGAGATATTCAGAGACAGACTGTTCAGCTGTTCTGCTGCTGTTATATGGCAGGCATAACACACACACACACACACACACACACACACACACACACACACACACACAGACACACACACACACACACACACACACACACACACACACACAGACACACACACACACACACACACACACACACACACACACACACACAGAGAGACAGTTATATGGCTGGCCAAATGGACTGCAGACTGCTGCTTCACCTTCCATAATGCCCCCATAAACCCTGACTGCCACTGACAGGCCAACTGATTGGTGTTATCACACGTCCTGTGTGTGTGTTGACTGAGATGGACTAACGCCCTCACAACCCTGCTGCCAGAGAGCCTCATCCATTTTCCCTATGAAGAGTGGAGGAGAAAGAGGGAGAACAGGGAAGGGAGAGAGAGATGGGAAAGGAGGGAGGGGGAGAGAGATAAAAGAGGGAGAGAGAGAACGAGAGGGAGACGGAGGAAGAAAGATAGGTGAGAGAGGAACTAAGGAAGGGGAGAGAGATTTAGAGGGGGAGAGCGATACATATAGGGAGGAGGAGCAAAGGAGAGAAAACGAGAGTAGAGAGGAGGAGAGAGTGGTAAATGAGAGGAGGTGGTATATACAGAACCCAGAGAGGAGAGGAGGGCATACGGGCCCTGGTCAACAGTAGTGCACTATATAGGGCATACGGGCCCTGGTCAACAGTAGTGCACTATATAGGGCATACGGGCCCTGGTCAACAGTAGTGCACTATATAGGGAATAGGGCCCTGGTCAACAGTAGTGCACTATATAGGGCATACGGGCCATTTGGGATGTTACCAACTAATCAACCAACCAGCCAGCCAATCAACCAGCCAGCAAGCAACCAACCAGTCAGCCAGACAATCAGCCAACCAACCAGCCAACCATCCAGCCAACCAGCCAACTAACCAACCAACCAACCAGCCAACTAACCAGCCAACCAGCCAACTAACCAGCCAACTAACCAACCAGCCAGCCAACTAACCAGCCAGCCAACCAACCAGCCAACCAGCCAACTAACCAGCTAGCCAACCAGCCAACTAACCAGCCAACCAACCAGCCAGCTAACCAGCCAACCAGCCAGCCAGTCAACAAACCAACCTTCATGAATAAAACACACACATCCCCAAACCTCTCTCTCTGCCTCATTGTCTAGTGCTGTCTAACTGTCTATGAGCTAAAACAAGTAATCACATGAGTATAGGTCCCTAAAAGATCTATCTTGACATCTATCTCTCTACTGTTGTTTTCACATGATGGTGGTGGTAGTTGTCAGCCCACCTCTGTCACAGAAAGACAGACCTCTGCTGCCTATGTGTTACTGCTAGTGGGGTTGTAGTCAACTCATCCCAGTGATACTGTCAGCAGTGGTGGAGCTGTTTGCTGGATGTTAGTTGATAATAGTAGTATTAGTGGTGGTAGTGTTGTCAGACCATCTCTGTGAAAGGCAGCTGGATGTCAGTAGATGATAGTAGTGGTAGTGTCAGACCATCTCTGTGAAAGGCAGCTGGATGTCAGTAGATGATAGTAGTGGTAGTGTTGTCAGACCATCTCTGTGAAAGGCAGCTGGATGTCAGTAGATGATAGTAGTGGTAGTGTCAGACCAGCTCTGTGAAAGGCAGCTGGATGTCAGTAGATGATAGTAGTGGTAGTGTCAGACCATCTCTGTGAAAGGCAGCTGGGTGTCAGTAGATGATAGTAGTGGTAGTGTCAGACCATCTCTGTGAAAGGCAGCTGGATGTCAGTAGATGATAGTAGTGTTGTTGTCAGACCATCTCTGTGAAAGGCAGCTGGGTGTCAGTAGATGATAGTAGTGGTAGTGTCAGACCAGCTCTGTGAAAGACAGCTGGGTGTCAGTAGATGATAGTAGTGGTAGTGTCAGAACAGCTCTGTGAAAGGCAGCTGGATGTCAGTAGATGATAGTAGTGGTAGTGTCAGACCATCTCTGTGAAAGGCAGCTGGGTGTCAGTAGATGATAGTAGTGTTGTTGTCAGACCATCTCTGTGAAAGGCAGCTGGGTGTCAGTAGATTATAGTAGTGGTAGTGTCAGACCATCTCTGTGAAAGGCAGCTGGGTGTCAGTAGATGATAGTAGTGGTAGTGTTGTCAGACCATCTCTGTGAAAGGCAGCTGGGTGTCAGTAGATGATAGTAGTGGTAGTGTTGTCAGACCATCTCTGTGAAAAACACCTCGGTGTCAGTAGATGATAGTAGTGTTGTTGTCAGACCATCTCTGTGAAAGGCAGCTGGATGTCAGTAGATGATATTAGTGGTAGTGTCAGACCATCTATGTGAAAGGCAGCTGGATGTCAGTAGACGATAGTAGTGGTAGTGTTGTCAGACCATCTCTGTGAAAAACACCTCGGTGTCAGTAGATGATAGTAGTGTTGTTGTCAGACCATCTCTGTGAAAGGCAGCTGGATGTCAGTAGATGATATTAGTGGTAGTGTCAGACCATCTATGTGAAAGGCAGCTGGATGTCAGTAGACGATAGTAGTGGTAGTGTTGTCAGACCATCTCTGTGAAAAACACCTCGGTGTCAGTAGATGATAGTAGTGTTGTTGTCAGACCATCTCTGTGAAAGGCAGCTGGATGTCAGTAGATGATATTAGTGGTAGTGTCAGACCATCTATGTGAAAGGCAGCTGGATGTCAGTAGACGATAGTAGTGGTAGTGTTGTCAGACCATCTCTGTGAAAAACAGCTGGGTGTCAGTAGATGATAGTAGTGTTGTTGTCAGACCATCTCTGTGAAAGGCAGCTGGATGTCAGTAGATGATAGTAGTGGTAGTGTCAGACCATCTCTGTGAAAGGCAGCTGGGTGTCAGTAGATGATAGTAGTGGTAGTGTCAGACCAGCTCTGTGAAAGACAGCTGGGTGTCAGTAGATGATAGTAGTGGTAGTGTCAGAACAGCTCTGTGAAAGGCAGCTGGATGTCAGTAGATGATAGTAGTGGTAGTGTCAGACCATCTCTGTGAAAGACAGCTGGGTGTCAGTAGATGATGGTAGTGGTGTTGTTGCTATTTCCTGCCACAGATCCCACTCTGAGTGCTTTTCCTGGATGGTTCACTAGACCTCTATGGCTCACTCTCTGAGTAAAGCACAGAACCATTACCTCTGAGAGCTATTTCCTGACACAGGGGAGACTGGACCCGTAATGGCACCCCGGGCGGAGCTGCGAAATGGCACTTCCTGGTCCGGTGTCTGATAGGCCCTGTGTTCACCCCTCTGAAACTGTCTCTCTCAGTCAGACCGCGGGAGTCAGAGAGAAGGCCAGGCCTGTGTCAGACCATTTATATTCCTCAGCTCTCACCCTCTTTCTCAATCTGTGGACCTTTCTGTCTGGCGGGGGGAGGGTGGCTGAAACGGTCGATGGGTTTGCTTGTGTGTGTGTGTGTGTGTGTGTGTGTGTGTGTGTGTGTGTGTGTGTGTGTGTGTGTGTGTGTGTGTGTGTGTGTGTGTGTGTGTGTGTGTGTGTGCGTGTGTGTGTGTGTGCGTGTGTGTGTGTATCTCTCTCTCTCATCCTTCCCAGTCTTAATCACAGTTCACAGGGACCCAGTAATGTTGTCTAATGGAGTCAGAGGAGCTACTGGTGAACATCTGCTTAGTACAACACACACACACACAACGCATTCACAACACATACCTCATTCACAACACACACATACCTCATTCACAAAACACACACACCTCATTCAAACACACACACACACCTCATTCACAACACACACACACCTCATTCACAACACACACCTCATTCACAACACACACCTCATTCACAACAAACACACACCTCATTCAAAACACACACACACCTCATTCACAACACACACACACCTCATTCACAACACACACCTCATTCACAACACACACCTCATTCAAAACACACAGCTCATTCACAACACACACCTCATTCAAAACACACACATCATTCACAACACACACCTCATTCACAACACACACCTCATTCACAACACACACCTCATTCACAACACACACCTCATTCCCAACACACACCTCATTCACAACACACACCTCATTCACAACACACACCTCATTCAAAACACACAGCTCATTCACAACACACACCTCATTCACAACACACACACACCTCATTCACAACACACACCTCATTCACAACACACACCTCATTCACAACACACACACCTCATTCAAAACACACACACACCTCATTCACAACACACACACACCTCATTCACAACACACACCTCATTCACAACACACACCTCATTCACAACACACACCTCATTCAAAACACACACCTCATTCACAACACACACCTCATTCCCAACACACACCTCATTCCCAACACAAACCTCATTCACAACACACACCTCATTCACAACACACACCTCATTCACAACACACACACACCTCATTCACAACACACACACACCTCATTCACAACACACACACACACACCTCATTCAAACACACACTTCATTCACAACACACACACACCTCATTCACAACACACACCTCATTCACAACAGACACCTCATTCACAACACACACACACACACCTCATTCAAACACACACTTCATTCACAACACACACACACCTCATTAACAACACACAACTCATTCACAACACACCTCATTCACAACGCACACACCTCATTCACAACACACCTCATTCACAACACCCACCTCATTCACAACACACACACACCTCATTCACAACATACACCTCATTCACAACACACCTCATTCACAACACCCACCTCATTCACAACACACACGCACCTCATTCACAACACACACCTCATTCACAACACACCTCATTCACAACACACACTGACCTACTTGGAAGAGAGCTGGAGCTGTAAATGCATCACCTGTTGCGACGATGTGTGAAATGTGTGGGCCTGGCATACAGTACTGTGTGTGTGTGTGTGTGTGTGTGTGTGTGTGTGTGTGTGTGTGTGTGTACAGACTTGGCAGAGTGTTACATCTAGCTGTAATTGTGCCAGTGTTCCAATGGCAGCATGGAGACTATGAGTACTGGAAGTTTCACACACACACACACACACACACACACACACACACACACACACACACACACACAGTACTTTACGCCAGGCCCACACATATTTGTTTAACGACATATTGTGTATCTTGTCAGCTCTGGGAAACTTTAAGCATCGGCTGTCAGAGCAGCTTACCGATCGCTGCAGCTGTACACAGCCCATCTGTAAATAACCCATCAACTACCTACCTCATCCCCATATTGTTTTTATTTACTTATTTTGCACACCAGTGTCTCTACTTGCACATCATCATCTGCTCATCTATCACTCCAGTGTTAATTTGCTAAACTGTATTTACTCCGCTACTATGGCCTATTTATTGCCTTACCTCCTTACTCCATTTGCACACACTGCATATAGACTTTTTCTATTGTGTTATTGACTGTACATTTGTTTATTCCATGTGTAACTCTGTGTTGTTGTTTGTGTTGCACTGCTTTGCTTTATCTTGGCCAGGTCGCAGTTGTAAATGAGAATTTGTTCTCAACTAGTTTACCTGGTTAAATAAAGGTGTTCTCAACTAGTTTACCTGGTTAAATAAAGTTGTTTTGTTTTTTTTACATAAAATTCAATCTAGCAACCTTTCGGTTACTGGCCCAATGCTCTAACAACTAGTTTACCTGCTGCCTGAGAGAAGGAGGGAAGAGAGAGAGGTAGAGAAGGAGGGAAGAGAGAGAGGTAGAGAAGGAGGGAAGAGAGATAGAGGAGGGAAGAGAGAGATAGAGAAGGAGGGAAGAGAGAAAGAGAAGGAGGGAAGCGAGAGAGGTAGAGAAGGAGGGAAGAGAGAGAGGTAGAGAAGGAGGGAAGAGAGAAAGAGGAGGGAAGAGAGAGAGATAGAGAAGGAGGGAAGAGAGAAAGAGAAGGAGGGAAGCGAGAGAGGTAGAGAAGGAGGGAAGAGAGAGAGGTAGAGAAGGAGGGAAGAGAGAAAGAGGAGGGAAGAGAGAGAGATAGAGAAGGAGGGAAGAGAGAAAGAGAAGGAGGGAGAGAGAGAGAGGTAGAGAAGGAGGGAAGAGAGAGAGATAGAGAAGGAGGGAAGAGAGAGAGGTAGAGAAGGAGGGAAGAGAGAGAGGTAGAGAAGGAGGGAAGAGAGAAAGAGAAGGAGGGAAGAGAGAGAGAGAAGGAGGGAAGAGAGAGAGATAGAGAAGGAGGGAAGAGAGAGAGAGAGGTAGAGAAGGAGGGAAGAGAGAGAGAGAGGAGGGAAGAGAGAGAGAGAAGGAGGGAAGAGAGAGAGATAGAGAAGGAGGGAAGAGAGATAGAGAAGGAGGGAAGAGAGAAAGAGAAGGAGGTGTAGAGAGATACAATATCACCTAGATTCCATCCCTATTGGCCCTGGTAAAAAGTAGTGCACTATATAGGGAATAGGGCCCTGGTCAACAGTAGTACACTATATAGGGAATAGGGCCCTGGTCAACAGTAGTACACTATATAGGGAATAGGGCCCTGGTCAACAGTAGTGCAATATATATGGAATAGGGCTCTGGTCTAAAGCAGTTTTCTCTCTCTCTCTCTCTCTCTCTCTCTCTCTCTCTCTCTCTCTCTCTCTCTCTCTCTCTCTCTCTCTCTCTCTCTCTCTCTCTCTCTCTCTCTCTCTCTCTCTCTCTCTCTCTCTCTTCTCTCTCTCTCTCTCTCTCTCTCTCGTTTATGCGAAGAAGAGTGAGACACTTTAGAGGAAATAAAGACAAGCACTTGTTTATAAGTGTGTGTCTAAGTGTGACTGTGTGTGACTGTGTGTGTGTGTGTGTGGTAGTTCTAACAGAGGGAACATCTTGTAAAGCTACAACCTCAGGCTCTTCTTGTTTCTTCTTCGTCTGACTCCACAACGTCTACATCTACTTTCTCCTCTTCATCAATCTACAGTCTTCATCAGGATGGAGGGATATCAACAGAGGGAGAAGAGGAGGGAGACGACAGCTGAAACTCAAGGTTTAATTGCACACAGGAGGGAACCTCTCTCTCTTGGTTCTACGGCGGGATGGAAAGACTTCACAAAACATGTTTCTGCTTTTAAACACACACACACACACACATTGAGACACACAGTACACTACACTCACACACACACATACAGACACACACACATTGAGACACACAGTACACTACACTCACACACACACATACAGACACACACACATTGAGACACACAGTACACTACACACACACACACACAGACACACACACATTGAGACACACAGTACACCACACACACACACACATACACACAGACACACACACATTGAGACACACAGTACACTACACACAGACACACACACATTGAGACACACACACATTGAGACACACAGTACACTACACACACACACACGTTGAGACACACACTACACTACACACAGACACATACACATTGAGACACACAGTACACTACACACAGACACACACACATACTGTCTGTATATATATCACTATGTTGATATTACTGTCTATATATATACATTACCACTATGTTGATACTACTGTCTGCATATATACACATTATCACTATGTTGATATTACTGTCTGTATATATACATTATCACTATGTTGATATTACTGTCTGTATATATACATTATCACTATGTTGATATTACTGTCTGTATATACACATTATCACTATGTTGATATTACTGTCTATATATATACATTACCACTATGTTGATACTACTGTCTGTATATACACATTATCACTATGTTGATATTACTGTCTGTATATATATCACTATGTTGATATTACTGTCTATATATATACATTATCACTATGTTGATATTCAATTCAATTCAATTCAAGGGCTTTATTGGCATGGGAAACATGTGTTAACATTGCCAAAGCAAGTGAGGTAGACAACATACAAAGTGAAAATATAAAGTGAAAAAAAACAAAAATTAACAGTAAACATTACACATACAGAGGTTTCAAAACAGTAAAGACATTACAAATGTCATATTATATATATATATATATATACAGTGTTTTAACAATGTACAAATGGTTAAAGGACACAAGATAAAATAAATAAGCATAAATATGGGTTGTATTTACAATGGTGTGTGTTCTTCACTGGTTGCCCTTTTCTCGTGGCAACAGGTCACAAATCTTGCTGCTGTGATGGCACACTGTGGAATTTCACCCAGTAGATATGGGAGTTTTTCAAATTTGGATTTGTTTTCGAATTCTTTGTGGATCTGTGTAATCTGAGGGAAATATGTCTCTCTAATATGGTCATACATTGGGCAGGAGGTTAGGAAGTGCAGCTCAGTTTCCACCTCATTTTGTGGGCAGTGAGCACATAGCCTGTCTTCTCTTGAGAGCCATGTCTGCCTACGGCGGCCTTTCTCAATAGCAAGGCTATGCTCACTGAGTCTGTACATAGTCAAAGCTTTCCTTAATTTTGGGTCAGTCACAGTGGTCAGGTATTCTGCCGCTGTGTACTCTCTGTTTAGGGCCAAATAGCATTCTAGTTTGCTCTGTTTTTTTGTTAATTCTTTCCAATGTGTCAAGTAATTATCTTTTTGTTTTCTCATGATTTGGTTGGGTCTAATTGTGCTGTTGTCCTGGGGCTCTGTAGGGTGTGTTTGTGTTTTGTGTTTGTGTTTGTGTTTGATATTACTGTCTATATATATACATTACCACTATGTTGATACTACTGTCTGTATATATACATTATCACTATGTTGATATTACTGTCTGTATATATACATTACCACTATGTTGATATTACTGTCTGTATATATACATTATCGCTATGTTGATATTACTGTCTGTATATATACATTATCACTATGTTGATATTACTGTCTGTATATATACATTATCACTATGTTGATATTACTGTCTGTATATATACATTATCACTATGTTGATATTACTGTCTGTATATATACATTACCACTATGTTGATATTACTGTATGTGTTGCAGGAGAGGGATATTACACAAAAGAGGACTAGTATCAGTAGAGGTGTACTCTGAGTCACGCACGCACGCACGCACGCACACACACACACACACACTACAGCTTAATAAGAGAGCATCCCAATCCACCCAGCCAATGTATTATTTAACAGACTGGCCTCAAGCTAGTAGTTATAAATACACCATGTACATATGAGAATACCCCCTGTCTCCTGCTCTCTCTCCTTATATACTCACACACACACACACACACACACACACACACACACACACACACACACACACACACACACACACACACACACACACACACACACACACACACACACACACACACACACACACACACACACACACACACACATATTCTCTCAGGTCTACTGAGACCAGATCAAGACTTAATAACATTTCTATATCTGTATAATTCTCTCTCTCTCTCTCTCTCTCTCTCTCTCTCTCTCTCTCTCTCTCTCTCTCTCTCTCTCTCTCTCTCTCTCTCTCTCTCTCTCTCTCTCTCTCTCTCTCTCTCTCTCTCTCTCTCTCTCTCACTCTCTCGCTCTATCTCAGTTCTCTCACTCTCTTTCTCTCTCTCTCTCTCTCTCTCTCTCTCTCGCTTTCTCTCTCAGTTCTCTCTCTCTCTCTCTCTGTTCTCCCTCCCTCTCGCTCTCTCTCTCTATCTCAGTTCTCCCTCTCTCTGTCTCTCTCTCAGTTCTCCCTCTCTCTATTTCAGTTCTCCCTCTCTCTCCCTCCCTCCCTCCCTCTGTCTTTGTGGCATTCTACAGTAATTCATAGAAGTGGCCTAATTAACTTCTTCCCAACTACTGACTGGAAAACGAAGGGACGGAGGGATAGAATGAAGAGATGAGATGGAGAGATGAGAGAGGAGGAGAAATAGAGAGAGGAAAAGAAAGGCCCTCTGATCAGATTTCCCACAGTGGTTTAGTGTAGAGGAGCAGAGGAGGGCGAGAGGAGGAGAGAGAGAGATGGAGAGGGAGGGAAAGAGGGCGGAGGGGAGAGGAGTGTTCCTTTCCAAGAGAGCTTTCTTGGACTGGAAGAGTGAAGAGTGGATACTGAAGAGGGGGAGAGAGAGAGAGAGAGAGAGAGAGAGAGAGAGGGAGGGGGGGGTGGAGGCTATGAGTTGTCAACCATGACCCCAATATACTTTCCTGGAAAAAAGTAGCTTCATTCACTCCTGACTCATCACTGTTCACGGCTCCTGATGTGTGTGTGTGTGTGTGTGTGTGTTTGTTTGTGTGTTTGTGTGTTTGTGTATGTGTGTGTGTTTGTGTGTGTGTGTGTGTGTGTGTGTGTGTGTGTGTTCCCGCGTGCACCCAGTGTGTTCATGCCAGCTCTCCCCCTGTGTTTGTCAGGCGTGTCAACAGCGCTCTGAAAACTCCCAGGTTTTCCCTCTGGTTTCTCTGTGGTTTCCTGAAGTTCCCGTTGTGATCCAACCAGCTGCTGAGTCCCTCTTCTCTGCTCTACTGGAATATTCCCTTTAATTAATATCAACCTCTCTTCTCTCTTATTTCTCTCTCAGAAATATACCATGGCCAAAACATCAGCGCCACGGGTAACTTCCACAGAGCTGTGAACAATCTGAGAGACAAGGCAAGAAGGGCATTCTATGCCATCAAAAGGAACATCAAATTCGACATAACGATTAGGATCTGGCTAAAAATACTTGAATCAGTTATAGAACTGTAACGGTTCTCGTTGGTGGAAGGAGGAGAGGACCAATGCCGCAGCGTGGTAAGTGTCCATGTTCATATTTATTTAAACTCAGAACACTAAACAAAATAACAAAGAGAATGAAACTAAACGAAACAGTTCTGTAAGGTGACTACAGAAAACACAAACAAGAGTGGGAAAACAGGCTACCTAAGTACGATTGACAGCTGCCTCTGTTTGGGAACCATACCAGGCCAAACACATAGAAATACCCAACATAGAACAAAAACATAGAATGCCCCAACTCACCCCCTGACCAACCTAAAGTAGAAACATGCAAAGGGAACTAAGGAAATTACACAAACACCAAATTGAGACTCTGCACGCAGAATTCTGCATAAATATACTCTGTGTACAACGTAGAACACCAAATAATGCATGCAGAGCAGAATTAGGCCGATACCCACTAATTATCAAAATCCAGAAAAGAGCTGTTAAATTCTACAACCACCGAAAAGGAAGTGATTCCCAAACCTTCCATAACAAAGCCATCACCTACAGAGAGTTGAACCTGGAGAAGAGTCCCCTAAGCAAGCTGGTCCTGGGGCTCTGTTCACAAACACAAACACACCCTACAGAGCCCCAGGACAGCAGCACAATTAGACCCAACCAAATCATGAGAAAACAAAAAGATAATTACTTGAAACATTGGAAAGAATTAACAAAAAAACAGAGCAAACTAGAATGCTATTTGGCCCTAAACAGAGAGTACACAGCGGCAGAATACCTGACCACTGTGACTGGCCCAACTTAAGGAAAGCTTTGACTATGTACTGACTCAGTGAGCATAGCCTTGCTATTGAGAAAGGCCGCCGTAGGCAGACATGGCTCTCAAGAGAAGACAGGCTATGTGCTCACTGCCCACAAAATGAGGTGGAAACTGAGCTGCACTTCCTAACCTCCTGCCCAATTTATGACCATATTAGAGAGACATATTTCCCTCAGATTACACAGATCCACAAAGAATTCAAAAACAAATCCAATTTTGATAAACTCCCATATCTATACTGGGTGAAATTCCACAGTGTGCCATCACAGCAGCTAGATTTGTGACCTGTTGCCACGAGAAAAGGGCAACCAGTGAAGAACACACACCATTGTAAATACAACCCATATTTATGCTGATTTATTTTATCTTGTGTCCTTTAACCATTTGTACATTGTTAAAACACTGTATATATATATATATATATATATATATATATATATATATATAATATGACATTAGTAATGTCTTTATTGTTTTGAAACTTCTATATGTATAATGTTTACTGTTCATTTTTATTGTTTATTTCACTTTATATATTATCTACCTCACTTGCTTTGGCAATGTTAACACATGTTTCCCATGCCAATAAAGCCCTTGAATTGAATTGAATTGAATTGAGAGGAGAGAGAGACAGAGAGGGAGAGAGAGAGAGAGAGAGAGAGAGAGAGAGAGATAGGGAGAGAGAGAGAGAGAGAGAGAGAGAGAGACAGAGAGAGTGAGACAGACAGAGAGAGAGAGGGACAGAGAGGATTGTTGTGAATGACGTAAAGAGGATGGTTGTGAATGAGGTAAAGAGGTTAGAGTCTGAAATATCTTCTTTCCACCTTGTTTGTTCTTTCAGCTCAGGTCAGAGTTTGTCTTTCCTAGTAATTACTTTTTTTAATCTTTCAGAACTTGGACTTTCTCAAGGTTTGTGTGTACGTGTGTGTGTGTGTGTGTGTGTGTGTGTGTGTGTCATCACGACTACACACTATCTCTCTGGAGCATCATGACTACACACTATCTCTCCGGAGCATCATGGTCCATCATGACTGCACACTATCTCTCTGGAGCATCATGATCCATCACGACTACACACTATCTCTCTGGAGCATCATGACTACACACTATCTCTCTGGAGCATCATGGTCCACCATGACTGCACACTATCTCTCTGGAGCATCACGGTCCATCATGACTACACACTATCTCTCTGGAGCATCATGGTCCATCATGATGACACACTATCTCTCTGGAGCATCATGGTCCATCATGACGACACACTATCTCTCTGGAGCATCATGGTCCATCATGACGACGCACTATCTCTCTGGAGCATCACGGTCCATCATGACGACACACTATCTCTCTGGAGCATCATGGTCCATTCTGACTCATTAGGGGAAAATTTGTTTCTGTGTTCTGAGTGGATTTGGAATTCAGCCCCAGTATTCTGTGTTTCTGTGTTCTGAGTGGATTTGGAATTCAGCCCCAGTATTCTGTGTTTCTGTGTTCTGAGTGGATTTGGAATTCAGCCCCAGTATTCTGTGTTTCTGTGTTCTGAGTGGAATTGGAATTCAGTCCCAGTATTCTGTGTTTCTGTGTTCTGAGTGGAATTGGAATTCAGTCCCAGTATTCTGTGTTTCTGTGTTCTGAGTGGAATTCAGACCAGGTAGATAATTAACTCAGCCAGTGAACCATCTCTCTCTCTACTCCATCATGTCTCAGTAATAATCCCTGTCATCCTTTACCTTCCTTTATAGAGGGATCAATATCAGTACTGGTGCTCTGCTCTGTACAACTCACATGTTTCTGATTGGATAGAGAGAGACACTCCTTGAGCTAAAGGAAACTCTGTGAAAGATAGAGAGAGGGACTGTGTGTGTGTGTGTGTGTGTGTGTGTGTGTGTGTGTGTGTGTGTGTGTGTGTGTGTGTGTGTGTGTGTGTGTGTGTGTGTGTGCGTGCGTGCGTGCGTGCGTGCGTGCATGCGTGCGTGTGTGTGTGAAAGAGATTGAGAGATAAAGGGAGCAGAGAGATGATGATGAGTGAGGATGGAAGGAGAGAATTTAATCGTTTAATCTCCCACAGTGGGAAAATAACTAGTGTCTGGTAACTCAGATTGGATTCCCCTAAAGATCTGAATTAGGTTCATAGGGAGGGAGGGAGGGGAGGGAGGGAGGGGAGGGAGGGGGGGGGGGAGGGAGGGATGGAGGGAGGGAGGAATGGAGGGGAGGGAGGGAGGGAGGGAGGGAGGGAGGGAGGGAGGGAGGGAGGGAGGGAGGGAGGGAGAACAAGAGAGGGAGAGAGAAAAAAGTAAACGCAAGAGTTTGTAAATGAAAAAGATGGAAAAGGGAGAGAAAGAAATCAACAATTGGGCGCTAGAGACTTCCACTTAAAAAACAAACAAAACACAAAACCTCCCTTGGGGGAAGTTCACTTTGCATCAGCCCAATATGGATGGCATCTTTGTTGCCATGACGAGGAGAGCGAGGGAGAGGGCATTAAGTGAATTTTTGCATTTTGAATAAGTGTGTGCATGTGTGTGTGTGTGCCTCTGTGTATGCGTGTGAGAGAGAGAGACATAATAAGCAGGTACTGAAAGCTACAGATAATTGCAGTAGATTTGATTTCTGTCTCTACAATAAACTTTAGCCTCTTAAGCCACAGGTGGAGGATAATAGAGAAGGAGAGAGGGACGGGAGAGGAGGAAGAGGTGGAGAGAGGTGGAGGAGGTGGAGGGAGAGGAGGAGGAGGAGGTGGAGAGAGGTGGAGGAGGTGGAGGGAGAGGAGGAGGAGGAGGTGGAGAGAGGTGGAGGAGGTGGAGGGAGAGGAGGAGGAGGAGGTGGAGAGAGGTGGAGGAGGTGGAGGGAGAGGAGGAGGAGGAGGAGGAGGAGGTGGAGGGAGAGGAGGAGGAGGAGGTGGAGAGAGGAGGAGGAGGTGGAGAGAGGTGGAGGAGGGAGAGGAGGAGGAGGAGGTGGAGAGAGGAGGAGGAGGTGGAGGGAGAGGAGGAGGAGGTGGAGGTGGAGAGAGGAGGAGGAGGTGGAGAGAGGTGGAGGAGGTGGAGGGAGAGGAGGAGGAGGAGGTGGAGAGAGGAGGAGGAGGTGGAGAGAGGTGGAGGAGGTGGAGGGAGAGGAGGAGGAGGAGGTGGAGAGAGGAGGAGGAGGTGGAGGGAGAGGAGGAGGAGGTGGAGGTGGAGAGAGGAGGAGGAGGTGGAGAGAGGTGGAGGAGGTGGAGGGAGAGGAGGAGGAGGTGGAGAGAGGTGGAGGAGGTGGAGGGAGAGGAGGAGGAGGTGGAGAGAGGTGGAGGAGGTGGAGGGAGAGGAGGAGGAGGAGGTGGAGAGAGGAGGAGGAGGTGGAGGGAGAGGAGGAGGAGGTGGAGGTGGAGAGAGGAGGAGGAGGTGGAGGGAGAGGAGGAGGAGGGGGTGGAGAGAGGAGGAGGAGGTGGAGAGAGGAGGAGGAGGAGGTGGAGAGAGGAGGAGGAGGTGGAGAGAGGAGGAGGAGGAGGTGGAGAGAGGAGGAGGAGGTGGAGAGAGGAGGAGGAGGAGGTGGAGAGAGGAGGAGGAGGT
Source organism: Oncorhynchus mykiss (assembly GCF_013265735.2). Classification (NCBI taxonomy): domain Eukaryota; kingdom Metazoa; phylum Chordata; class Actinopteri; order Salmoniformes; family Salmonidae; genus Oncorhynchus; species Oncorhynchus mykiss. The sequence continues at coordinate 208,988 of NW_023493658.1, forward strand.
GGAGGGAGAGGAGGAGGAGGTGGAGAGAGAGGAGGAGAAGGTGTAGGGAGAGGTGGAGGAAGGGGAGAGAGGAGGAGGAGGTGGAGGTAGAGGAGGAGGAAGTGGAGAGAGGAGGAGGTTAAGGAGAGGAGGGGGAAGGGGAGAGAGGAGGAGGAGGTGGAGGGAGAGGGAGGATGAGGTGGGGGAAGAGAAGGATGGAGGGGAGAGAGGAGGAGGAGAGGAAAGTGGGAGAGGGAGTAAGGGGAGAGAAAGAAGGTGGAAGGAGAGGAGGAGGAAGTGGAGAGAGGAGGAGGAGGTGGAGGTGGAGGGAGAGAAGGATTGGAGAGAGTAGGAGGAGGAGGAAGGAGAGGAGGAGGAAGTGGAGAGAGGAGGTGGAGGTGGAGGGAGAGAAGGATTGGAGAGAGTAGGAGGAGGAGGAAGGAGAGGAGGAGGAAGTGGAGAGAGGAGGAGGAGGAGGAGGGAGAGAAGGATTGGAGAGAGAAAACAACAAAAAACAAATATTTGTCTGGGTGAAGTTCACTGGGTGTAATTTGCATAGAAATGTGAAATTGTTGTTTTAGCTTCTGTCAATGTTCCAGTGGTTTTAGCTTCTGTCAATGTTGTAGTTGTTTTTGTTCTTGTAGTTGTGTGTCGGCCGTATTGAGAGCATGTATTAAAGGGATAGTGATGTTGTAGTTGTGTGTCGGCCGTATTGAGAGCGTGTATTAAAGGGATAGTGATGTTGTAGTTGTGTGTCGGCCGTATTGAGAGCGTGTATTAAAGGGATAGTGATGTTGTAGTTGTGTGTCGGCCGTATTGAGAGCGTGTATTAAAGGGATAGTGATGTTGTAGTTGTGTGTCGGCCGTATTGAGAGCGTGTATTAAAGGGATAGTGATGTTGTAGTTGTGTGTCGGCCGTATTGAGAGCGTGTATTAAAGGGATAGTGATGTTGTAGTTGTGTGTCGGCCGTATTGAGAGCGTGTATTAAAGGGATAGTGATGTTGTAGTTGTGTGTCGGCCGTATTGAGAGCGTGTATTAAAGGGATAGTGATGTTGTAGTTGTGTGTCGGCCGTATTGAGAGCGTGTATTAAAGGGATAGTGATGTTGTAGTTGTGTGTCGGCCGTATTGAGAGCGTGTATTAAAGGGATAGTGATGTTGTAGTTGAGTGTCGGCCGTATTGAGAGCGTGTATTAAAGGGATAGTGATGTTGTAGTTGTGTGTCGGCCGTATTGAGAGCGTGTATTAAAGGGATAGTGATGTTGTAGTTTTTATACCCAGACATTTAATTTCAACAGAATAATCAAAAGGCTGGGGGCTGTATTGTAGCGGTGGACTATTCAGTTTCTAGTGCACTACTTTTGACCAGAGCCCTGTGGACCCTATGAGCCCTGCTGTATTGTAGGGGTGGACTATGTTCCAAATGGCAGCCTAGTCCTTTTCTAGTGCACTACTTTTATTTATTTATTTTTTTATTTATTTTACCTTTATTTAACCAGGTAGGCAAGTTGAGAACAAGTTCTCATTTACAATTGCGACCTGGCCAAGATAAAGCAAAGCAGTTCGACAGATACAACAACACAGAGTTACACATGGAGTAAAACAAACATACAGTCAATAATAAAGTATAAACAAGTCTATATACAATGTGAGCAAATGAGGTGAGAAGGGAGGTAAAGGCAAAAAAAATATATAATATTTTTGACCAGAGCCCTGTGGACCCTATGAGCCCTGCTGTAAAGGAGTGCACTATGTAGGGAATAGAGAGTCATTTGGAAAGCAACCTAGGGCTAAAGGGTTTAGGGTTGGTTTTGACAGGGTTGGTTTTGACAGGGTTGGTTTTGACAGGGTTGGTTTTGACAGGGTTGGTTTTGACAGGGTTGGTTTTGACAGGGTTGGTTTTGACAGGGGGAAAAGACAGGGTTGGTTTTGACAGGGTTGGTTTTGACAGGGGGAAAAGACAGGGTTGGTTTTGACAAGGGGAAAAGACAGGGTTGGTTTTGACAGGGTTGGTTTTGACAGGGTTGGTTTTGACAGGGGGTGAAGACAAGGTTGGTTTTGACAAGGGGAAAGAAGGGGTTGAAGACAGGGTTGGTTTTGACAGGAGTGAAGACAGGGTTGGTTTTGACAGGGGATGAAGACAGGGTTGGTTTTGACAGGGGTGAAGACAGGGTTGGTTTTGGCAGGGGGTGAAGACGGGGTTGGTTTTGACACAGTTGGTTTTGACAGGGGGTGAAGACTTTTCATTTTGGCAGGGTTGGTTTTGACAGGGTTGGTTTTGACAGGAGGTGAAAACAGGGTTGGTTTTGACAGGGTTGAAGAAAGGGTTTGTTTTGACAGGGTTGGTTTTGACAGGAGGTGAAAACAGGGTTGGTTTTGACAGGGTTGAAGACAGGGTTGGTTTTGACACGGTTGGTTTTGACAGGGGGTGAAGACTTTTGGTTTTGACAGGGTTGGTTTTGACAGGGGGTGAAGACAGGGTTGGTTTTGTCAGGGGGTGAAGACAGGGTTGGTTTTGACAGGGGGTGAAGACAGGGTTGGTTTTGACAGGGGGGAAGACAGGGTTGGTTTTGACAGGGTTGGTTCTGTCAGGGGGTGAAGATAGGGTTGGTTTTGACAGGGTTGGTTTTGACAGGGGGGAAGACAGGGTTGGTTTTGTCAGGGGGTGAAGACAGGGTTGGTTTTGACAGGGGGGAGGACAGGGTTGGTTTTGACAGGGTTGGTTTTGACAGGGGTGAAGACCGGGTTGGTTTTGACAGGGGGGTGAAGACAGGGTTGGTTTTGTCAGGGGGTGAAGACAGGGTTGGTTTTGACAGGGGGGTGAAGACAGGGTTGGTTTTGTCAGGGGGTGAAGACAGGGTTGGTTTTGACAGGGGGTGAAGACAGGGTTGGTTTTGACAGGGGGGAAGACAGGGTTGGTTTTGACAGGGTTGGTTCTGTCAGGGGTGAAGACAGGGTTGGTTTTGACAGGGGGGAAGACAGGGTTGGTTTTGACAGGGGGGAAGACAGGGTTGGTTTTGACGGGTCAACCAAGCACATCTTTGTCACACATACACACTGAGACTGCAATGACTGGCTCTAAAGCTGTGACCAATAGTTAATGGAAGAGAACTGATGATGTCTGTCTGTCTGTCTGTCTGTCTGTCTGTCTGTCTGTCTGTCTGTCTGTCTGTCTGTCTGTCTGTCTGTCTGTCTGTCTGTCTGTCTGTCTGTCTGTCTGTCTGTCTGTCTGTCTGTCTGTCTGTCTGTCTGTCTGTCTGTCTGTCTGTCTGTCTGTCTGTCTGTCTGTCTGTCTGTCTGTCTGTCTGTCTGTCTGTCTGTCTGTCTGTCTGTCTGTCTGTCTGTCTGTCTGTCTGTCTGTCTGTCTGTCTGTCTGTCTGTCTGTCTGTCTGTCTGTCTGTCTGTCTGTCTGTCTGTCTGCCTGCCTGTCTGCCTGCCTGCCTGCCTGCCTGCCTGCCTGCCTGCCTGCCTGCCTGCCTGCCTGCCTGCCTGCCTGCCTGCCTGCCTGCCTGCCTGCCTGCCTGCCTGCCTGCCTGCCCTCTCTCTCTCTCTCTCTCTCTCTCTCTCTCTCTCTCTCTCTCTCTCTCTCTCTCTCTCTCTCTCTCTCTCTCTCTCTCTCTCTCTCTCTCTCTCTCTCTCTCTCTCTCTCTCTCTCTCTCTCTCTCTCTCTCTCTCTCTCTCTCTCTCTCTCTCTCTCTCTCTCTCTCTCTCTCTCTCTCTCTCTCGGAGGTACTGTATGATCGGTGTCAGTCAAGGGTTCAGTCAGTCAGTCCCTCATCCATCACACACAGACACACACAATACTACCATCCTCTCCATCATCCATCAATCAACCATCCAGCCACCCAGTCACACCTCACAGGACAGGAGAGAGAGGGGGGAAACAGGGGGTTGGGAGAATGGAGAGAGGGGGGAAACAGGGGGTTGGGAGAATGGAGAGAGAGGGGGGAAACAGGGGGTTGGGAGAATGGAGAGAGAGGGGGGAAACAGGGGGTTGGGAGAATGGAGAGAGGGGATGGGATACAGGGGGGTTGGGAGAATGGAGAGAGGGGGGAAACAGGGGGTTGGGAGAATGGAGAGAGGGGGGGGGGAACACGGGGGTTGGGAGAATGGAGAGAGGGGGGGGAACACGGGGGTTGGGAGAATGGAGAGAGGGGGGGTAACACGGGGGTTGGGAGAATGGAGAGAGAGGGGGGAAACAGGGGGTTGGGAGAATGGAGAGAGGGGGGGGGAACACGGGGGTTGGGAGAATGGAGAGAGGGGGGGGGAAACAGGGGGTTGGGAGAATGGAGAGAGGGGGGGGAACACGGGGGTTGGGAGAATGGAGAGAGGGGGGGGAACACGGGGGTTGGGAGAATGGAGAGAGAGGGGGGAAACAGGGGGTTGGGAGAATGGAGAGAGGGGGGGGGGGAACACGGGGGTTGGGAGAATGGAGAGGGGGGGGGGAAACAGGGGGTTGGGAGAATGGAGAGAGGGGGGGAACAGGGGGGTTGGGAGAATGGAGAGAGGGGAGGGGATACAGGGGGGTTGGGAGAATGGAGAGAGGGGAGAGAGGGGAGGGGATTACAGGGGGGTTGGGAGAATGGAGAGAGGAGGTGGTGAGGGCTATGAAGATGACATGAGAAGCAGAGAGAGATGTAAGAAAGAGAGCAGTAGAGAGAGAGGTAGAAGGAGAGAGAGGGGTAAGAAAGAGAGTAGTAGAGAGAGAGGTAGAAGGAGAGAGGTAGAGAGAGAGGAGGAAGGGAAGAGGTAGAGAGGAGGATGAGAGAGAGGTAGAAGGAGAGAGGTAGAAGGGGAGAGGTAGAGAGGATGGTTAGAGAGGAAGAAGGGGAGAGGTAGAAGGGGAGAGGTAGAGAGGATGGTTAGAGAGAGGGAGAGAGAAAGAGAGAGGTAGAGAGGAGGGTTAAATATATATATATAGAGAGAGAGGTAGATAGAGAGGTAGAGAGGAGGGTTATGTAGAGAGAGGTAGGAGAGAGGTAGAGAGGAGGGTTAGAGAGAGATAGGTAGAGAGAGAGGTAGAGAGGAGGGTTAGAGAGAGAGAGAGGTAGAGAGGAGGGTTAGATAGAGAGAGGTAGATAGAGAGAGAGGTAGAGAGAGAGAGGTAGAGAAAGAGGTAGAGAGGACGGTTAGAAAGAGAGAGAGGTAGAGAGGAGGGTTATATAGAGTGAGAGAGGAGGGTTAGAGAGAGTGAGGTAGAGAGGACAGGGCACACACAGTCTGTCTTGACCCCTGGCATTGACTGATTGACTTGACCCCTGGTATTGACTGGTTGACTTGACACCTGGCACTGACTGATTGACGGACCCCTGTCATTGACTGATTGACTGACCCCTGGTATTGACTGATTGACTGTCCCCTGGCATTGACTGACCCCTGGTATTGACTGACCCCTGGTATTGACTGATCCCTGGCATTGACTGACCCCTGGCATTGACTGATTGACTTGACCCCTGGTATTGACTGACCCCTGGTATTGACTGACCCCTGGCATTGACTGACCCCTGGTATTGACTGACCCCTGGTATTGACTTGACCCCTGGTATACAGTAGATAGAATATTCAGAGGGACAGAGGATCACACGCCTGTCACACACATACATGATATACACTGAACGGACAAAACGTTAGGAACACCTTCCTGGTGTTGAGTTGCACCCCCATTTGCCCTCAAAACAGCCTCAATTCATCAGGGACATGGACTCTACAAGGTGTTGAAAGAGTTCCACAGGGATGCTGGCCCATGTTGACTCCAATGCTTCCCACAGGGATGCTGGCCCATGTTGACTCCAATGCTTCCCACAGGGATGCTGGCCCATGTTGACTCCAATGCTTCCCACAGGGATGCTGGCCCATGTTGACTCCAATGCTTCCCACAGGGATGCTGGCCCATGTTGACTCCAATGCTTCCCACAGGGATGCTGGCCCATGTTGACTCCAAATCTTCCCACAGTTGTGTAACGTTGGCTGGATGTCCTCTGGGTGATGGACCATTCTTGATACACACGGGAAACTGTTGAGTGTTAAAAACCCAGCAGCGTTGCAGTTCTTGACACACTCTAAACCGGTGCGTCTGGCACTTAAATCTTTTGTCTTTGGAATTCACTGTTCCATGGTTGCCATGGCGCCATAAGGTGGCCTAGCCTAAGAGATCTGTAAATATTGTAGATATGTGTTATTATTTGTAAGAATTTTTGTAGCATTTTTTACATGTATTTTTTGCAGGGTTAGGCTGCTCTAGGATTTGATCATTATATTATGTGGTCTTGATGAAAAGTCTGTCTTTTGGCTTGATAACTAGCTAGCTGATAACTAGCTAGCTGATAACTAGCTAGCTGATAACTAGCTAGCTGGCTGCTTGGATTCAAATCATGTGTCTTTCTGTTTCATCTGTTTGGAAGTATTACACCAAGGACTGCAGGCCGTGTCCAGAGGTAGCAGAGGAAGGTCAGGGACTGCAGGCCGTGTCCAGAGGTAGCAGAGGAAGGTCAGGGACAGCAGGCTGTGTCCAGAGGTAGCAAAGGTAGGTCAGGGACAGCAGGCTGTGTCCAGAGGTAGCAGAGGAAGGTCAGGGACAGCAGGCTGTGTCCAGGGGTAGCAGAGGAAGGTCAGGGACTGCAGGCTGTGTCCAGGGGTAGCAGAGGAAGGTCAGGGACTGCATGCTGTGTCCAGAGGAAGGTCAAGGACTGCATGCTGTGTCCTTAGGTAGCAGAGGAAGATCAGGGACTGCATGCTATGTCCAGAGGAAGGTCAGGGACAGCAGGCTGTGTCCAGAGGTAGCAGAGGTAGGTCAGGGACAGCAGACTGTGTCCAGAGGTAGCAGAGGAAGGTGAGGGACAGCATGCTGTGTCCAGGGGTAGCAGAGGAAGCCAGGGACAGCATGCTGTGTCCAGAGGTAGCAGAGGAAGGTCAGGGACAGCAGGCTGTGTCCAGAGGTAGCAGAGGAAGGTCAGGGACTGCATGCTGTGTCCAGGGTTAGCAGAGGAAGGTCGTGGACATTATGCTGTGTCCAGAGGTAGCAGAGGAAGGTCAGGGACTGCATGCTGTGTCCAGAGGAAGGTCAATGACAGCAGGCTGTGTCCAGAGGAAGGTCAAGGACAGCAGGCTGTGTCCAGAGGAAGGTCAAGGACAGCAGGCTGTGTCCAGAGGAAGGTCAGGGACTGCATGCCGTGTCCAGAGGTAGCAGAGGGAGGTCAAGGACTGCATGCTGTGTCCAGAGGAAGGTCAGGGACTGCATGCTGTGTCCAGAGGGAGGTCAGGGACTGCATGCTGTGTACAGAGGAAGGTCAGGGACAGCAGGCTGTGTCCAGAGGTAGCAGAGAAAGGTCGGGGACAGCAGGCTGTGTCCAGAGGTAGCAGAGGAAGGTCAGGCACTGCATGCTGTGTCCAGAGGGAGGTCACGGACTGCATGTTGTGTCCAGAGGAAGGTCAGGGACAGCAGGCTGTGTCCAGAGGTAGCAGAGGAAGGTCAGGGACTGTTCAGGGAATGCTCCTAACCACTGCCAAGATGTGCTGGCTTTTTGTTCTCTTTTCAGCAGACGTGGCATCACCATGGTGACAGCTACATTCCTGCTAATGGAGCAACAGTACCAGAGGAGAGGCTCCAATGGAGTGACTGGCCGTTCAGAGAAGAGGCTCCGATGGAGTGACTGGCCGTTCAGAGAAGAGGCTCCAATGGAGTGACTGGCTGTTCAGAGAAGAGGCTCCAATGGAGTGACTGGCTGTTCAGAGAAGAGGCTCCAATGGAGTGACTGGCCGTTCAGAGAAGAGGCTACAATGAAGTGACTGGCTGTTCAGAGAAGAGGCTACAATGGAGTGACTGGCTATTCAGAGAAGAGGCTCCGATGGAGTGACTGGCTGTTCAGAGAAGAGGCTCCGATGGAGTGACTGGCCGTTCAGAGAAGAGGCTCCAATGGGGTGACTGGCCGTTCAGAGAAGAGGCTCCGATGGGGTGACTGGCCGTTCAGAGAAGAGGCTCCAATGGGGTGACTGGCCGTTCAGAGAAGAGGCTCCAATGGGGTGACTGGCCGTTCAGAGAAGAGGCTCCGATGGGGTGACTGGCCGTTCAGAGAAGAGGCTACCATGGAGTGACTGGCCGTTAAGAGAAGAGGCTCCGATGGGGTGACTGGCCGTTAAGAGAAGAGGCTACAATGGAGTGACTGGCCGTTCAGAGAAGCAGGTGTGGTCTGCTGTTGAAGAGGGCCTGTTGTTTCAGACTGTCTTCGTTTCTCCTGTTACATTGATGCCCCTTCCACTGAACCTCCTCCACTGAACCTCCTCCACTGAACCTCCTCCACTGAACCTCCTCCACTGATCCTCCACTGAAACTCCCATGAACCTCCTCCACTGAACCTCCACTGAACCTCCACTGAACCTCCTCCCCTGAAACTCCCATGAACCTCCTCCACTGAACCTCCACTGAACCTCCTCCACTGAATCTCCTACACTGAACCTCCACTGAACCTCCTCCACTGATCCTCCACTGAAACTCCCATGAACCTCCTCCACTGAACCTCCACTGAACCTCCTCCACTGAACCTCCTCCACTGAAACTCCCATGAACCTCCTCCACTGAACCTCCACTGAACCTCCACTGAACCTCCTCCACTGAACCTCCTCCACTGATCCTCCACTGAAACTCCCATGAACCTCCTCCACTGAACCTCCTCCACTACTGAACCTCCACTGATCCTCCTCCACTGATCCTCCTCCACTGATCCTCCTCCACTGATCCTCCTCCACTGCCTTTCCAACACAGATGACTGAACTTCATCCCACTGAGGCTTTCCCTCTCCATCATTTACATGTTTTGTTCTTTTACTTTTTATGGCTTTGAGAATCTTTGGTTAAAAAAATGTATGAAGGATTATATATCTGGGACACACATATGGCTAGCGGGTCTGCTGTGGAGGCTAGGACTACGGGTCTGCTGTGGAGGCTAGGTCTACGGATCTACTGTGGAGGCTAGGTCTACGGGTCTGCTGTGGAGGCTAGGTCTACGGGTTTCCTGTGGAGGCTAGGTCTACGGGTCTGCTGCGGAGGCTAGGTCTATGGGTCTGCTGTGGAGGCTAGGTCTACGGGTCTGCTGTAGAGGCTAGGTGTACGGGTCTGCTCTGGAGGCTAGGTCTACAGGTCTGCTCTGGAGGCTAGGTCTACAGGTCTGCTGTGGAGGCTAGGTCTACGGGTCTGCTCTGGAGGCTAGGTCTACAGGTCTGCTCTGGAGGCTAGGTCTACAGGTCTGCTCTGGAGGCTAGGTCTACGGGTCTGCTCTGGAGGCTAGGTCTACAGGTCTGCTCTGGAGGCTAGGTCTACGGGTCTGCTCTGGAGGCTAGGTCTACGGGTCTGCTCTGGAGGCTAGGTCTACGGGTCTGCTCTGGAGGCTAGGTCTACAGGTCTGCTGTGGAGGCTAGGTCTACAGGTCTGCTGTGGAGGCTAGGTCTACAGGTCTGCTCTGGAGGCTAGGTCTACGGGTCTGCTCTGGAGGCTAGGTCTACGGGTCTGCTCTGGAGGCTAGGTCTACAGGTCTGCTCTGGAGGCTAGGTCTACGGGTCTGCTCTGGAGGCTAGGTCTACAGGTCTGCTCTGGAGGCTAGGTCTACAGGTCTGCTCTGGAGGCTAGGTCTACGGGTCTGCTGTGGAGGCTAGGTCTACAGGTCTGCTCTGGAGGCTAGGTCTACGGGTCTGCTGTGGAGGCTAGGTCTACAGGTCTGCTGTGGAGGCTAGGTCTACAGGTCTGCTGTGGAGGCTAGGTCTACAGGTCTGCTCTGGAGGCTAGGTCTACAGGTCTGCTCTGGAGGCTAGGTCTACAGGTCTGCTCTGGAGGCTAGGTCTACAGGTCTGCTCTGGAGGCTAGGTCTACAGGTCTGCTCTGGAGGCTAGGTCTACGGGTCTGCTGTGGAGGCTAGGTCTACAGGTCTGCTCTGGAGGCTAGGTCTACGGGTCTGCTGTGGAGGCTAGGTCTACAGGTCTGCTGTGGAGGCTAGGTCTACAGGTCTGCTCTGGAGGCTAGGTCTACAGGTCTGCTCTGGAGGCTAGGTCTACAGGTCTGCTGTGGAGGCTAGGTCTACAGGTCTGCTCTGGAGGCTAGGTCTACGGGTCTGCTGTGGAGTCTAGGTCTACGGGTCTGCTCTGGAGGCTAGGTCTACGGGTCTGCTGTGGAGGCTAGGTCTACAGGTCTGCTCTGGAGGCTAGGTCTACGGGTCTGCTCTGGAGGCTAGGTCTACGGGTCTGCTGTGGAGGCTAGGTCTACAGGTCTGCTGTGGAGGCTAGGTCTACGGATCTACTGTGGAGGCTAGGTCTACGGGTCTGCTGTGGAGGCTAGGTCTACGGGTTTCCTGTGGAGGCTAGGTCTACGGGTCTGCTGCGGAGGCTAGGTCTATGGGTCTGCTGTGGAGGCTAGGTCTACGGGTCTGCTGTAGAGGCTAGGTGTACGGGTCTGCTCTGGAGGCTAGGTCTACAGGTCTGCTCTGGAGGCTAGGTCTACAGGTCTGCTGTGGAGGCTAGGTCTACGGGTCTGCTCTGGAGGCTAGGTCTACAGGTCTGCTCTGGAGGCTAGGTCTACAGGTCTGCTCTGGAGGCTAGGTCTACGGGTCTGCTCTGGAGGCTAGGTCTACAGGTCTGCTCTGGAGGCTAGGTCTACGGGTCTGCTCTGGAGGCTAGGTCTACGGGTCTGCTCTGGAGGCTAGGTCTACGGGTCTGCTCTGGAGGCTAGGTCTACAGGTCTGCTGTGGAGGCTAGGTCTACAGGTCTGCTGTGGAGGCTAGGTCTACAGGTCTGCTCTGGAGTCTAGGTCTACGGGTCTGCTCTGGAGGCTAGGTCTACGGGTCTGCTCTGGAGGCTAGGTCTACAGGTCTGCTCTGGAGGCTAGGTCTACGGGTCTGCTCTGGAGGCTAGGTCTACAGGTCTGCTCTGGAGGCTAGGTCTACAGGTCTGCTCTGGAGGCTAGGTCTACGGGTCTGCTGTGGAGGCTAGGTCTACAGGTCTGCTCTGGAGGCTAGGTCTACGGGTCTGCTGTGGAGGCTAGGTCTACAGGTCTGCTGTGGAGGCTAGGTCTACAGGTCTGCTGTGGAGGCTAGGTCTACAGGTCTGCTCTGGAGGCTAGGTCTACAGGTCTGCTCTGGAGGCTAGGTCTACAGGTCTGCTCTGGAGGCTAGGTCTACAGGTCTGCTCTGGAGGCTAGGTCTACAGGTCTGCTCTGGAGGCTAGGTCTACGGGTCTGCTGTGGAGGCTAGGTCTACAGGTCTGCTCTGGAGGCTAGGTCTACGGGTCTGCTGTGGAGGCTAGGTCTACAGGTCTGCTGTGGAGGCTAGGTCTACAGGTCTGCTCTGGAGGCTAGGTCTACAGGTCTGCTCTGGAGGCTAGGTCTACAGGTCTGCTGTGGAGGCTAGGTCTACAGGTCTGCTCTGGAGGCTAGGTCTACGGGTCTGCTGTGGAGTCTAGGTCTACGGGTCTGCTCTGGAGGCTAGGTCTACGGGTCTGCTGTGGAGGCTAGGTCTACAGGTCTGCTCTGGAGGCTAGGTCTACGGGTCTGCTCTGGAGGCTAGGTCTACGGGTCTGCTGTGGAGGCTAGGTCTACAGGTCTGCTGTGGAGGCTAGGTCTACGGGTCTGCTCTGGAGGCTAGGTCTACGGGTCTGCTCTGGAGGCTAGGTCTACGGGTCTGCTCTGGAGGCTAGGTCTACGGGTCTGCTCTGGAGGCTAGGTCTACGGGTCTGCTGTGGAGGCTAGGTCTACGGGTCTGCTGTGGAGGCTAGGTCTACGGGTCTGCTCTGGAGGCTAGGTCTACGGGTCTGCTCTGGAGGCTAGGTCTACAGGTCTGCTGTAGAGGCTAGGTCTACAGGTCTGCTGTAGAGGCTAGGTCTACGGGTCTGCTCTGGAGGCTAGGTCTACGGGTCTGCTCTGGAGGCTAGGTCTACGGGTCTGCTCTGGAGGCTAGGTCTACAGGTCTGCTGTAGAGGCTAGGTCTACAGGTCTGCTGTAGAGGCTAGGTCTACGGGTCTGCTCTGGAGGCTAGGTCTACGGGTCTGCTGTGGAGGCTAGGTCTACAGGTCTGCTGTGGAGGCTAGGTCTACAGGTCTGCTGTGGAGGCTAGGTCTACAGGTCTGCTCTGGAGGCTAGGTCTACGGGTCTGCTGTGGAGGCTAGGTCTACAGGTCTGCTGTGGAGGCTAGGTCTACGGGTCTGCTCTGGAGGCTAGGTCTACGGGTCTGCTCTGGAGGCTAGGTCTACCATGATATGTTTGTTATGTGGGACACCTTCCTAGTATTTTGAGACGTTTATTTAAAAGGACCACAATGGAAATACATTAGCAATCTTAGTCCTCCATTTTACATGCATTCTCCACATGTGTAGGTATCTTACCCATTCACCCTCTGAATGACACACACACACATTCCATGTCTCAAATGTATCAAGGCCTAAAAATCCTTCTTTAACCCGTCTCCTCCTCTTCATCTTTAACCCGTCTCCTCCTCTTCATCTACACTGATTGAAGTGGATTTAACAAGTGACATCAATAAGGGATCATAGTTTTCACCTGGTCAGTCTGTCATGGAAAGAGCAGGTGTTCCTACTGTTATGTACACTCAGTGTTCAGACACGTACACACACGCACACGCACACATACAATATATATAGACACAAAAACACACACATATATACACGCACACACATAAATACACACACACCGCACCCCCCTCCCCACCAGTCTCTTCGACGATACCTCAACCACATGGAGAAAGTGACAGAAATCTCCCACTAAAATTATAGGAACTAAATAATTGTTATAAAAACCGGTTCTTTACGTGAACGTAAGACCAGCATTTACCTTTTTATAATTCAATGTATTTTATTTTTCCCCCTCGAACAATCATCTGCTCTTCGGTGTAGCAACAGCACCCCCATGTGGCAATGAGAGGAACAACATGTCTGTCCAACTGTATCCACACACACACACAAACATACAGATTCACAAGGGAGGGAGAATCCAAGCCTTGCAGGGGTGGATTAATGTTTTTTTTTATACATTTCTTGTTAATTATTTATTGAGTAATTCCTGTCCTCTGTTTACTCGAGGGTTATTAAGTATGACTCCACGCTAAGCTGCTCACAGACAGGCAGTATCAGAAGACAGACCCACTCTTCTAACTCTGGAATCCTCCACTACAGAACCAATAGAACGCTCCGGAATGATCCGGTCGGAATGCAATTATAGGAATGATTGTCCAATCCATGTATTACATGAGGCCGTGTTGAGGCATGGAAACCCCTGTTCCCACCCCTCATCCCCCTCTCCTCTCCTCTCTAATAGGGATGGTGTGATCACTAATTTTATCCACCCACCCTCTCCCTCTCTCTCTCTCTCTCTCTCTCTCTCTGTCTCTCTCTCTGTCTCTCTCTCTGTCTCTGTCTCTGTCTCTCTCTCTCTGTCTCTCTTTCTCTGTCTCTGTCTCTGTCTATGTCTCCGTCTCTCTGTCTCTGTCTCTCTCTCTCTCTGTCTCTCTCTCTGTGTCTCTCTCTCTCTCTCTCTGTCTCTGTCT
>NW_023493658.1:225000-235000 GCF_013265735.2 Oncorhynchus mykiss
AAGGAGATAGAGCTGGAGCCAGACAGAAGCAGAAGGCTTGTAGAAGGAGAGAGAGCTGGAGCCAGACAGAAGCAGAAGGCTTGTAGAAGGAGAGAGAGCTGGAGCCAGACAGAAGCAGAAGGCTTGTAGAAGGAGAGAGAGCTGGAGCCAGACAGAAGCAGAAGGTATTGTAGAAGGAGAGAGAGCTGGAGCCAGACAGAAGCAGAAGGCTTGTAGAAGGAGAGAGAGCTGGAGCCAGACAGAAGCAGAAGGTCTTGTAGAAGGAGAGAGAGCTGGAGCCAGACAGAAGCAGAAGGCTTGTAGAAGGAGAGAGAGCTGGAGCCAGACAGAAGCAGAAGGCTTGTAGAAGGAGAGAGAGCTGGAGCCAGACAGAAGCAGAAGGCTTGTAGAAGGAGAGAGAGCTGGAGCCAGACAGAAGCAGAAGGTCTTGTAGAAGGAGAGAGAGCTGGAGCCAGACAGAAGCAGAAGATCTTGTAGAAGGAGAGAGAGCTGGAGCCAGACAGAAGCAGAAGGCTGGTAGAAGGACAGAGAGCTGGAGCCAGACAGAAGCAGAAGGTCTTGTAGAAGGAGAGAGAGCTGGAGCCAGACAGAAGCAGAAGGCTTGTAGAAGGAGAGAGAGCTGGAGCCAGACAGAAGCAGAAGGCTTGTAGAAGGAGAGAGAGCTGGAGCCAGACAGAAGCAGAAGGCTTGTAGAAGGAGAGAGAGCTGGAGCCAGACAGAAGCAGAAGGCTTGTAGAAGGAGAGAGAGCTGGAGCCAGACAGAAGCAGAAGGCTTGTAGAAGGAGAGAGAGCTGGAGCCAGACAGAAGCAGAAGGCTTGTAGAAGGAGAGAGAGCTGGAGCCAGACAGAAGCAGAAGGCTTGTAGAAGGAGAGAGAGCTGGAGCCAGACAGAAGAAGAAGGCTTGTAGAAGGAGAGAGAGCTGGAGCCAGACAGAAGCAGAAGGCTTGTAGAAGGAGAGAGAGCTGGAGCCAGACAGAAGCAGAAGGCTTGTAGAAGGAGAGAGAGCTGGAGCCAGACAGAAGCAGAAGGTCTTGTAGAAGGAGAGAGAGCTGGAGCCAGACAGAAGCAGAAGGCTTGTAGAAGGAGAGAGAGCTGGAGCCAGACAGAAGCAGAAGGTCTTGTAGAAGGAGAGAGAGCTGGAGCCAGACAGAAGCAGAAGGCTTGTAGAAGGAGAGAGAGCTGGAGCCAGACAGAAGCAGAAGGCTTGTAGAAGGAGAGAGAGCTGGAGCCAGACAGAAGCAGAAGGCTTGTAGAAGGAGAGAGAGCTGGAGCCAGACAGAAGCAGAAGGCTTGTAGAAGGAGAGAGAGCTGGAGCCAGACAGAAGCAGAAGGCTTGTAGAAGGAGAGAGAGCTGGAGCCAGACAGAAGCAGAAGGCTTGTAGAAGGAGAGAGAGCTGGAGCCAGACAGAAGAAGAAGGCTTGTAGAAGGAGAGAGAGCTGGAGCCAGACAGAAGCAGAAGGCTTGTAGAAGGAGAGAGAGCTGGAGCCAGACAGAAGCAGAAGGCTTGTAGAAGGAGAGAGAGCTGGAGCCAGACAGAAGCAGAAGGTCTTGTAGAAGGAGAGAGAGCTGGAGCCAGACAGAAGCAGAAGGCTTGTAGAAGGAGAGAGAGCTGGAGCCAGACAGAAGCAGAAGGTCTTGTAGAAGGAGAGAGAGCTGGAGCCAGACAGAAGCAGAAGGCTTGTAGAAGGAGAGAGAGCTGGAGCCAGACAGAAGCAGAAGGCTTGTAGAAGGAGAGAGAGATGGAGCCAGACAGAAGCAGAAGGCTTGTAGAAGGAGAGAGAGCTGGAGCCAGACAGAAGCAGAAGGTCTTGTAGAAGGAGAGAGAGCTGGAGCCAGACAGAAGCAGAAGGCTTGTAGAAGGAGAGAGAGCTGGAGCCAGACAGAAGCAGAAGGCTTGTAAGAAGGAGAGAGAGCTGGAGCCAGACAGAAGCAGAAGGCTTGTAGAAGGATAGAGAGCTGGAGCCAGACAGAAGCAGAAGGCTTGTAGAAGGAGAGAGAGCTGGAGCCAGACAGAAGCAGAAGGCTTGTAGAAGGAGAGAGAGCTGGAGCCAGACAGAAGCAGAAGGCTTGTAGAAGGAGAGAGAGCTGGAGCCAGACAGAAGCAGAAGGCTTGTAGAAGGAGAGAGAGCTGGAGCCAGACAGAAGAAGAAGGCTTGTAGAAGGAGAGAGAGCTGGAGCCAGACAGAAGCAGAAGGCTTGTAGAAGGAGAGAGAGCTGGAGCCAGACAGAAGCAGAAGGCTTGTAGAAGGAGAGAGAGCTGGAGCCAGACAGAAGCAGAAGGTCTTGTAGAAGGAGAGAGAGCTGGAGCCAGACAGAAGCAGAAGGCTTGTAGAAGGAGAGAGAGCTGGAGCCAGACAGAAGCAGAAGGCTTGTAGAAGGAGAGAGAGCTGGAGCCAGACAGAAGCAGAAGGTCTTGTAGAAGGAGAGAGAGCTGGAGCCAGACAGAAGCAGAAGGCTTGTAGAAGGAGAGAGAGCTGGAGCCAGACAGAAGCAGAAGGCTTGTAAGAAGGAGAGAGAGCTGGAGCCAGACAGAAGCAGAAGGCTTGTAGAAGGATAGAGAGCTGGAGCCAGACAGAAAAAGAAGGCTTGTAGAAGGAGAGAGAGCTGGAGCCAGACAGAAGCAGAAGGCTTGTAGAAGGACAGAGAGCTGGAGCCAGACAGTCAGGGTCTTTACTAGCAGGTTTCCTCCACAGCGGACAGAGCAGCATTTCACCTGACACTTATCTTATACACACAAACAGCTACTGTCTTTGTCTCTTTCTCTCTCTCACACACACACACACACACACACACACACACACACACACACACACACACAGTCTAAGTAAATCTGGGCTGTGAATAATAACTGTCAATAGTCCATCCAGACAGAAGCAGAAGGCTTGTAGAAGGAGAGAGAGTTGGAGCCAGACAGAAGCAGAAGGCTTGTAGAAGGAGATAGAGCTGGAGCCAGACAGAAGCAGAAGGCTTGTAGAAGGAGAGAGAGCTGGAGCCAGACAGAAGCAGAAGGCTTGTAGAAGGAGAGAGAGCTGGAGCCAGACAGAAGCAGAAGGCTTGTAGAAGGAGAGAGAGCTGGAGCCAGACAGAAGCAGAAGGCTTGTAGAAGGAGAGAGAGCTGGAGCCAGACAGAAGCAGAAGGTATTGTAGAAGGAGAGAGAGCTGGAGCCAGACAGAAGCAGAAGGCTTGTAGAAGGAGAGAGAGCTGGAGCCAGACAGAAGCAGAAGGTCTTGTAGAAGGAGAGAGAGCTGGAGCCAGACAGAAGCAGAAGGCTTGTAGAAGGAGAGAGAGCTGGAGCCAGACAGAAGCAGAAGGCTTGTAGAAGGAGAGAGAGCTGGAGCCAGACAGAAGCAGAAGGCTTGTAGAAGGAGAGAGAGCTGGAGCCAGACAGAAGCAGAAGGTATTGTAGAAGGAGAGAGAGCTGGAGCCAGACAGAAGCAGAAGGCTTGTAGAAGGAGAGAGAGCTGGAGCCAGACAGAAGCAGAAGGTCTTGTAGAAGGAGAGAGAGCTGGAGCCAGACAGAAGCAGAAGGCTTGTAGAAGGAGAGAGAGCTGGAGCCAGACAGAAGCAGAAGGCTTGTAGAAGGAGAGAGAGCTGGAGCCAGACAGAAGCAGAAGGCTTGTAGAAGGAGAGAGAGCTGGAGCCAGACAGAAGCAGAAGGTCTTGTAGAAGGAGAGAGAGCTGGAGCCAGACAGAAGCAGAAGATCTTGTAGAAGGAGAGAGAGCTGGAGCCAGACAGAAGCAGAAGGCTGGTAGAAGGACAGAGAGCTGGAGCCAGACAGAAGCAGAAGGTCTTGTAGAAGGAGAGAGAGCTGGAGCCAGACAGAAGCAGAAGGCTTGTAGAAGGAGAGAGAGCTGGAGCCAGACAGAAGCAGAAGGCTTGTAGAAGGAGAGAGAGCTGGAGCCAGACAGAAGCAGAAGGCTTGTAGAAGGAGAGAGAGCTGGAGCCAGACAGAAGCAGAAGGCTTGTAGAAGGAGAGAGAGCTGGAGCCAGACAGAAGCAGAAGGTCTTGTAGAAGGAGAGAGAGCTGGAGCCAGACAGAAGCAGAAGATATTGTAGAAGGAGAGAGAGCTGGAGCCAGACAGAAGCAGAAGGCTGATAGAAGGAGAGAGAGCTGGAGCCAGACAGAAGCAGAAGGTCTTGTAGAAGGAGAGAGAGCTGGAGCCAGACAGAAGCAGAAGATCTTGTAGAAGGAGAGAGAGCTGGAGCCAGACAGAAGCAGAAGGCTGGTAGAAGGACAGAGAGCTGGAGCCAGACAGAAGCAGAAGGTCTTGTAGGAGGAGAGAGAGCTGGAGCCAGACAGAAGCAGAAGATCTTGTAGAAGGAGAGAGAGCTGGAGCCAGACAGAAGCAGAAGGCTGGTAGAAGGACAGAGAGCTGGAGCCAGACAGAAGCAGAAGGTCTTGTAGAAGGAGAGAGAGCTGGAGCCAGACAGAAGCAGAAGGCTTGTAGAAGGAGAGAGAGCTGGAGCCAGACAGAAGCAGAAGGCTTGTAGAAGGAGAGAGAGCTGGAGCCAGACAGAAGCAGAAGGCTTGTAGAAGGAGAGAGAGCTGGAGCCAGACAGAAGCAGAAGGCTTGTAGAAGGAGAGAGAGCTGGAGCCAGACAGAAGCAGAAGGTCTTGTAGAAGGAGAGAGAGCTGGAGCCAGACAGAAGCAGAAGATCTTGTAGAAGGAGAGAGAGCTGGAGCCAGACAGAAGCAGAAGGCTGGTAGAAGGACAGAGAGCTGGAGCCAGACAGAAGCAGAAGGTCTTGTAGAAGGAGAGAGAGCTGGAGCCAGACAGAAGCAGAAGGCTTGTAGAAGGAGAGAGAGCTGGAGCCAGACAGAAGCAGAAGGCTTGTAGAAGGAGAGAGAGCTGGAGCCAGACAGAAGCAGAAGGCTTGTAGAAGGAGAGAGAGCTGGAGCCAGACAGAAGCAGAAGGCTTGTAGAAGGAGAGAGAGCTGGAGCCAGACAGAAGCAGAAGGCTTGTAGAAGGAGAGAGAGCTGGAGCCAGACAGAAGCAGAAGGCTTGTAGAAGGAGAGAGAGCTGGAGCCAGACAGAAGCAGAAGGCTTGTAGAAGGAGAGAGAGCTGGAGCCAGACAGAAGAAGAAGGCTTGTAGAAGGAGAGAGAGCTGGAGCCAGACAGAAGCAGAAGGCTTGTAGAAGGAGAGAGAGCTGGAGCCAGACAGAAGCAGAAGGCTTGTAGAAGGAGAGAGAGCTGGAGCCAGACAGAAGCAGAAGGTCTTGTAGAAGGAGAGAGAGCTGGAGCCAGACAGAAGCAGAAGGCTTGTAGAAGGAGAGAGAGCTGGAGCCAGACAGAAGCAGAAGGTCTTGTAGAAGGAGAGAGAGCTGGAGCCAGACAGAAGCAGAAGGTCTTGTAGAAGGAGAGAGAGCTGGAGCCAGACAGAAGCAGAAGGCTTGTAGAAGGAGAGAGAGCTGGAGCCAGACAGAAGCAGAAGGCTTGTAGAAGGAGAGAGAGATGGAGCCAGACAGAAGCAGAAGGCTTGTAGAAGGAGAGAGAGCTGGAGCCAGACAGAAGCAGAAGGTCTTGTAGAAGGAGAGAGAGCTGGAGCCAGACAGAAGCAGAAGGCTTGTAGAAGGAGAGAGAGCTGGAGCCAGACAGAAGCAGAAGGCTTGTAAGAAGGAGAGAGAGCTGGAGCCAGACAGAAGCAGAAGGCTTGTAGAAGGATAGAGAGCTGGAGCCAGACAGAAGCAGAAGGCTTGTAGAAGGAGAGAGAGCTGGAGCCAGATAGAAGCAGAAGGCTTGTAGAAGGAGAGAGAGCTGGAGCCAGACAGAAGCAGAAGGCTTGTAGAAGGAGAGAGAGCTGGAGCCAGACAGAAGCAGAAGGCTTGTAGAAGGAGAGAGAGCTGGAGCCAGACAGAAGCAGAAGGTCTTGTAGAAGGAGAGAGAGCTGGAGCCAGACAGAAGCAGAAGGCTTGTAGAAGGAGAGAGAGCTGGAGCCAGACAGAAGCAGAAGGCTTGTAAGAAGGAGAGAGAGCTGGAGCCAGACAGAAGCAGAAGGCTTGTAGAAGGATAGAGAGCTGGAGCCAGACAGAAAAAGAAGGCTTGTAGAAGGAGAGAGAGCTGGAGCCAGACAGAAGCAGAAGGCTTGTAGAAGGAGAGAGAGCTGGAGCCAGACAGAAGCAGAAGGCTTGTAGAAGGAGAGAGAGCTGGAGCCAGACAGAAGAAGAAGGCTTGTAGAAGGAGAGAGAGCTGGAGCCAGACAGAAGCAGAAGGCTTGTAGAAGGAGAGAGAGCTGGAGCCAGACAGAAGCAGAAGGCTTGTAGAAGGAGAGAGAGCTGGAGCCAGACAGAAGCAGAAGGTCTTGTAGAAGGAGAGAGAGCTGGAGCCAGACAGAAGCAGAAGGCTTGTAGAAGGAGAGAGAGCTGGAGCCAGACAGAAGCAGAAGGTCTTGTAGAAGGAGAGAGAGCTGGAGCCAGACAGAAGCAGAAGGTCTTGTAGAAGGAGAGAGAGCTGGAGCCAGACAGAAGCAGAAGGCTTGTAGAAGGAGAGAGAGCTGGAGCCAGACAGAAGCAGAAGGCTTGTAGAAGGAGAGAGAGATGGAGCCAGACAGAAGCAGAAGGCTTGTAGAAGGAGAGAGAGCTGGAGCCAGACAGAAGCAGAAGGTCTTGTAGAAGGAGAGAGAGCTGGAGCCAGACAGAAGCAGAAGGCTTGTAGAAGGAGAGAGAGCTGGAGCCAGACAGAAGCAGAAGGCTTGTAAGAAGGAGAGAGAGCTGGAGCCAGACAGAAGCAGAAGGCTTGTAGAAGGATAGAGAGCTGGAGCCAGACAGAAGCAGAAGGCTTGTAGAAGGAGAGAGAGCTGGAGCCAGATAGAAGCAGAAGGCTTGTAGAAGGAGAGAGAGCTGGAGCCAGACAGAAGCAGAAGGCTTGTAGAAGGAGAGAGAGCTGGAGCCAGACAGAAGCAGAAGGCTTGTAGAAGGAGAGAGAGCTGGAGCCAGACAGAAGCAGAAGGTCTTGTAGAAGGAGAGAGAGCTGGAGCCAGACAGAAGCAGAAGGCTTGTAGAAGGAGAGAGAGCTGGAGCCAGACAGAAGCAGAAGGCTTGTAAGAAGGAGAGAGAGCTGGAGCCAGACAGAAGCAGAAGGCTTGTAGAAGGATAGAGAGCTGGAGCCAGACAGAAAAAGAAGGCTTGTAGAAGGAGAGAGAGCTGGAGCCAGACAGAAGCAGAAGGCTTGTAGAAGGACAGAGAGCTGGAGCCAGACAGTCAGGGTCTTTACTAGCAGGTTTCCTCCACAGCGGACAGAGCAGCATTTCACCTGACACTTATCTTATACACACAAACAGCTACTGTCTTTGTCTCTTTCTCTCTCTCACACACACACACACACACACACACACACACACACACACACACACACACACACACACACAGTCTAAGTAAATCTGGGCTGTGAATAATAACTGTCAATAGTCCATCCAGACAGAAGCAGAAGGCTTGTAGAAGGAGAGAGAGTTGGAGCCAGACAGAAGCAGAAGGCTTGTAGAAGGAGATAGAGCTGGAGCCAGACAGAAGCAGAAGGCTTGTAGAAGGAGAGAGAGCTGGAGCCAGACAGAAGCAGAAGGCTTGTAGAAGGAGAGAGAGCTGGAGCCAGACAGAAGCAGAAGGCTTGTAGAAGGAGAGAGAGCTGGAGCCAGACAGAAGCAGAAGGCTTGTAGAAGGAGAGAGAGCTGGAGCCAGACAGAAGCAGAAGGTATTGTAGAAGGAGAGAGAGCTGGAGCCAGACAGAAGCAGAAGGCTTGTAGAAGGAGAGAGAGCTGGAGCCAGACAGAAGCAGAAGGTCTTGTAGAAGGAGAGAGAGCTGGAGCCAGACAGAATCAGAAGGCTTGTAGAAGGAGAGAGAGCTGGAGCCAGACAGAAGCAGAAGGCTTGTAGAAGGAGAGAGAGCTGGAGCCAGACAGAAGCAGAAGGCTTGTAGAAGGAGAGAGAGCTGGAGCCAGACAGAAGCAGAAGGTATTGTAGAAGGAGAGAGAGCTGGAGCCAGACAGAAGCAGAAGGCTTGTAGAAGGAGAGAGAGCTGGAGCCAGACAGAAGCAGAAGGTCTTGTAGAAGGAGAGAGAGCTGGAGCCAGACAGAAGCAGAAGGCTTGTAGAAGGAGAGAGAGCTGGAGCCAGACAGAAGCAGAAGGCTTGTAGAAGGAGAGAGAGCTGGAGCCAGACAGAAGCAGAAGGCTTGTAGAAGGAGAGAGAGCTGGAGCCAGACAGAAGCAGAAGGTCTTGTAGAAGGAGAGAGAGCTGGAGCCAGACAGAAGCAGAAGATCTTGTAGAAGGAGAGAGAGCTGGAGCCAGACAGAAGCAGAAGGCTGGTAGAAGGACAGAGAGCTGGAGCCAGACAGAAGCAGAAGGTCTTGTAGAAGGAGAGAGAGCTGGAGCCAGACAGAAGCAGAAGGCTTGTAGAAGGAGAGAGAGCTGGAGCCAGACAGAAGCAGAAGGCTTGTAGAAGGAGAGAGAGCTGGAGCCAGACAGAAGCAGAAGGCTTGTAGAAGGAGAGAGAGCTGGAGCCAGACAGAAGCAGAAGGCTTGTAGAAGGAGAGAGAGCTGGAGCCAGACAGAAGCAGAAGGCTTGTAGAAGGAGAGAGAGCTGGAGCCAGACAGAAGCAGAAGGCTTGTAGAAGGAGAGAGAGCTGGAGCCAGACAGAAGCAGAAGGCTTGTAGAAGGAGAGAGAGCTGGAGCCAGACAGAAGCAGAAGGCTTGTAGAAGGAGAGAGAGCTGGAGCCAGACAGAAGCAGAAGGTATATTGTAGAAGGAGAGAGAGCTGGAGCCAGACAGAAGCAGAAGGCTTGTAGAAGGAGAGAGAGCTGGAGCCAGACAGAAGCAGAAGGTCTTGTAGAAGGAGAGAGAGCTGGAGCCAGACAGAAGCAGAAGGCTTGTAGAAGGAGAGAGAGCTGGAGCCAGACAGAAGCAGAAGGCTTGTAGAAGGAGAGAGAGCTGGAGCCAGACAGAAGCAGAAGGCTTGTAGAAGGAGAGAGAGCTGGAGCCAGACAGAAGCAGAAGGTATTGTAGAAGGAGAGAGAGCTGGAGCCAGACAGAAGCAGAAGGCTTGTAGAAGGAGAGAGAGCTGGAGCCAGACAGAAGCAGAAGGTCTTGTAGAAGGAGAGAGAGCTGGAGCCAGACAGAAGCAGAAGGCTTGTAGAAGGAGAGAGAGCTGGAGCCAGACAGAAGCAGAAGGCTTGTAGAAGGAGAGAGAGCTGGAGCCAGACAGAAGAAGAAGGCTTGTAGAAGGAGAGAGAGCTGGAGCCAGACAGAAGCAGAAGGCTTGTAGAAGGAGAGAGAGATGGAGCCAGACAGAAGCAGAAGGTTTGTAGAAGGAGAGAGAGCTGGAGCCAGACATAAGCAGAAGGTCTTGTAGAAGGAGAGAGAGCTGGAGCCAGACAGAAGCAGAAGGCTTGTAGAAGGAGAGAGAGCTGGAGCCAGACAGAAGCAGAAGGCTTGTAAGAAGGAGAGAGAGCTGGAGCCAGACAGAAGCAGAAGGCTTGTAGAAGGATAGAGAGCTGGAGCCAGACAGAAAAAGAAGGCTTGTAGAAGGAGAGAGAGCTGGAGCCAGACAGAAGCAGAAGGCTTGTAGAAGGACAGAGAGCTGGAGCCAGACAGTCAGGGTCTTTACTAGCAGGTTTCCTCCACAGCGGACAGAGCAGCATTTCACCTGACACTTATCTTATACACACAAACAGCTACTGTCTTTGTCTCTTTCTCTCTCTCTCTCACACACACACACACACACACACACACACACACACACACACACACACACACACACACACACACACACACACACACACACACACACACACACACTCTGCCTGTGTGTAGATTCATTGTGTATTGTGTTTCTGTCATTCAGTGTTTCTCAGGCTTTTAGTTCTCAGAGGAAACAGAGGGCAAATCTCTCTCTCTCCCCCTCTGTCTCACTTTCGCTCCCTACTTCTCGCTCCCTCACTTTTTCTCCTCTCTCTTTCTCTCCCGCCTCTCTCTCTCACTCTATCTCCCCCATCTCTCTCTCTC
>NW_023493658.1:240000-250000 GCF_013265735.2 Oncorhynchus mykiss
ACCTCTCTGCACCTCCTGTTCCACACCACACACCACACACACACCACACACCACACACCACACCCACCACACACCACACAGGGCTTCTCCTGTTCCTCTGTCCACCACCTACTGGGATAATTAGTGATCACACCATCTAGATTAGAGAGGATAGGGGGAGGTGGGAGGGGATAGAGAGAGAGAGAGAGAGACGGAGACGGAGACGGAGACGGAGAGGGAGAGGGAGAGGGGAGTGTTGGCACAACGTATGATTGGACTGAACACAGAGACTGAGCTTGAAGGACAAATGAACCTCAGACTGTGGGACTGGAAAGAGAACAGCTGATACACACAGACACAACGTGGTTGGAAAAGCTCATTGAGCACAGTATGTCAGCACGTCTGTCTGTCTGTCTGTCTGTCTGCCTGTCTGTCTGCCTGCCTGTGTGTGTCTGTGTGTGTCTGTGTATCCGTCTGTCTGTCTGTCTGTCTGTCTGTGTGTGGGTGTATGTCAAATCAAATTGTATTAGTCAAATTCGCTGAATACAACAGGTGTAGTAGACCTCACAGTGAAATGCTGAATAAAACAGGTGTAGACCTCACAGTGAAATGCTGAGTACAACAGGGGTAGTAGACCTCACAGTGAAATGCTGAATACAACAGATGTAGTAGACCTCACAGTGAAATGCTGAATACAACAGATGTAGTAGACCTCACAGTGAAATGCTGAATAAAACAGGTGTAGACCTCACAGTGAAATGTTGAATACAACAGGTGTAGTAGACCTTACAGTGAAATGCTGAATACAACAGGTGTAGTAGACCTCACAGTGAAATGCTGAATACAACAGGTGTAGTAGACCTCACAGTGAAATGCTGAATACAACAGGTGTAGTAGACCTCACAGTGAAATGCTGAATACAACAGGTGTAGTAGACCTCACAGTGAAATGCTGAATACAACAGGTGTAGTAGACCTCACAGTGAAATGCTGAATACAACAGGTGTAGTAGACCTTACAGTGAAATGCTGATTACAACAGGTGTAGTAGACCTTACAGTTAAATGCAGAATACAACAGGTGTAGTAGACCTTACAGTGAAATGCTGAATACAACAGGTGTAGTAGACCTTACAGTGAAATGCTGAATACAACAGGTGTAGTAGACCTTACAGTGAAATGTTGAATACAACAGGTGTAGTAGACCTTACAGTGAAATGCTGAATACAACAGGTGTAGTAGACCTCACAGTGAAATGCTGAGCACAACAGGTGTAGTAGACCTCACAGTGAAATGCTGAATACAACAGGTGTAGTAGACCTCACAGTGAAATGCTGAATACAACAGGTGTAGTAGACCTCACAGTGAAATGCTGAATACAACAGGTGTAGTAGACCTCACAGTGAAATTCTGAATACAACAGGTGTAGTAGACCTTACAGTGAAATGCTGAATACAACAGGTGTAGTGGACCTCACAGTGAAATGCTGAATACAACAGGTGTAGTAGGCCTCACAGTGAAATGCTGAATACAACAGGTGTAGTAGACCTCACAGTGAAATGCTGAATACAACAGGTGTAGTAGACCTTACAGTGAAATGCTGAATACAACAGGTGTAGTAGACCTTACAGTGAAATGCTGAATACAACAGGTGTAGTAGACCTCACAGTGAAATTCTGAGCACAACAGGTGTAGTAGACCTCACAATGAAATGCTGAATACAACAGGTGTAGTAGACCTTACAGTGAAATGCTGAATACAACAGGTGTAGTAGACCTTACAGTGAAATGCTGAATACAACAGGTGTAGTAGACCTCACAGTGAAATGCTGAATACAACAGGTGTAGTAGACCTTACTGTGAAATGCTGAATAAAACAGGTGTAGACCTCACAGTGAAATGCTGAATACAACAGGTGTAGTAGACCTCACAGTGAAATGCTGAATACAACAGGTGTAGTAGACCTTACAGTGAAATGCTGAATACAACAGGTGTAGTAGACCTTACAGTGAAATGCTGAATACAACAGGTGTAGTAGACCTCACAGTGAAATTCTGAGCACAACAGGTGTAGTAGACATTACAGTGAAATGCTGAATACAACAGGTGTAGTAGACCTTACAGTGAAATGCTGAATACAACAGGTGTAGTATACCTCACAGTGAAATGCTGAATACAACAGGTGTAGTAGACCTCACAATGAAATGCTGAATACAACAGGTGTAGTAGACCTTACAGTGAAATGCTGAATACAACAGGTGTAGTAGACCTTACAGTGAAATGCTGAATACAACAGGTGTAGTAGACCTCACAGTGAAATGCTGAATACAACAGGTGTAGTATACCTCACAGTGAAATGCTGAATACAACAGGTGTAGTAGACCTTACAGTGAAATGCTGAATAAAACAGGTGTAGACCTCACAGTGAAATGCTGAATACAACAGGTGTAGTAGACCTCACAGTGAAATGCTGAATACAACAGGTGTAGTAGACCTTACAGTGAAATGCTGAATACAACATGTGTAGTAGACCTTACAGTGAAGTGCTGATTACAACAGGTGTAGTAGACCTTACAGTGAAATGCTGAATACAACAGGTGTAGTAGACCTTACAGTGAAATGCTGAATACAACAGGTGTAGTAGACCTTACAGTGAAATGCTGAATACAACATGTGTAGTAGACCTTACAGTGAAATGCTGAATACAACAGGTGTAGTAGACCTCACAGTGAAATGCTGAATACAACAGGTGTAGTAGACCTCACAGTGAAATGCTGAATACAACAGGTGTAGTAGACCTCACAGTGAAATGCTGAATACAACAGGTGTAGTAGACCTTACAGTGAAATGCTGAATACAACAGGTGTAGTAGACCTCACAGTGAAATTCTGAATACAACAGGTGTAGTAGACCTCACAGTGAAATGCTGAATACAACAGGTGTAGTAGACCTCACAGTGAAATGCTGAATACAACAGGTGTAGTAGAC
This sequence comes from Oncorhynchus mykiss, assembly GCF_013265735.2. Taxonomy (NCBI): domain Eukaryota; kingdom Metazoa; phylum Chordata; class Actinopteri; order Salmoniformes; family Salmonidae; genus Oncorhynchus; species Oncorhynchus mykiss. The sequence goes on from NW_023493658.1 coordinate 242,963, forward strand.
CTTACAGTGAAATGCTGAATACAACAGGTGTAGTAGACCTTACAGTGAAATGCTGAATACAACAGGTGTAGTAGACCTTACAGTGAAATGCTGAATACAACAGGTGTAGTAGACCGTACAGTGAAATGCTGAATACAACAGGTGTAGTAGACCTTACAGTGAAATGCTGAATACAACAGGTGTAGTAGACCTTACAGTGAAATGCTGAATACAACAGGTGTAGTAGACCTTACAGTGAAATGCTGAATACAACAAGTGTAGTAGACCTCACAGTGAAATGCTGAATACAACAGGTGTAGTAGAACTCACAGTGAAATGCTGAGTACAACAGGTGTAGTAGACCTCACAGTGAAATGCTGAATACAACAGGTGTAGTAGACCTTACAGTGAAATGCTGAATACAACAGGTGTAGTAGACCTCACAGTGAAATGCTGAATACAACAGGTGTAGTAGAACTCACAGTGAAATGCTGAGTACAACAGGTGTAGTAGACCTCACAGTGAAATGCTGAGTACAACAGGTGTAGTAGACCTCACAGTGAAATGCTGAATACAACAGGTGTAGTAGACCTTACAGTGAAATGCTGAATACAACAGGTGTAGTAGACCTCACAGTGAAATGCTGAGTACAACAGGTGTAGTAGACCTTACAGTGAAATGCTGAATACAACAGGTGTAGTAGATCTTACAGTGAAATGCTGAATACAACAGGTGTAGTAGATCTTACAGTGAAATACTGAATACAACAGGTGTAGTAGACCTTACAGTGAAATGCTGAGTACAACAGGTGTAGTAGACCTCACAGTGAAATTCTGACTTACGAGCCCCAAACCAACAGTTTAAAAACATACGGATAAGAATAAAAGTAACAAGTAATTAAAGAGCGTCAGCGTGTGTGTGTGTGTCAGCGTGTGTGTCCTTTTACTGTGGATATAGATACTTTTGTACCTGTTTCCTCCACATCTTCACAAGGTCCTTTGCTGTTGTTTATTTTACACTATAGTTCTGTCCCGCCCTTAGAGATACCTGAGCGGTATGATGGCTGCGTGGTCCCATGGTGTTTATACTTGCGTATTATTGTTTGTACAGATGAACGTCGTACCTTCAGGCATTTAGAAATTGCCCCCAGGGATGAACCAGACTTGTGCAGGTCTACAATTATTTTTCTTGAGGTCTTGGCTGATTTCTTTAGATTTTCCCATGATGTCAATCAGAGGCACTGAGTTTGAAGGTAGGCCTTGAAATACATCCACAGGTACACCTCCAATTGACTCAAATGATGTCAATTAGAAGCTACTGACATAATTTTCTGGAATTTTCCAAGCTGTTTAAAAGCACAGTCAACTTAGTGTATGTAAATTAGTGTATGTTAACTTCTGACCCACTGGAATTGTGATACAGTGAATTATAAGTGAAATAATCTGTCTGTCAACAGATTGTTGGAAAAAATTACTGGTGTCATGTACAAAGTAGATGTCGTAACCGACTTGCCAAAACTATAGTTTTTAATTTGTGGCGTGGTTGAAAAATGAGTTTTAATGACTCCAAGCCATGTGCATGTAAACGTCCGGCTTCTACTGTATATAGGGAATAGTGTTCCAGTATTACACTAGGTATATAGGGAATAGTGTTCCAGTAGTACACTAGGTATATAGGGAATAGTGTTCCAGTAGTACACTAGGTATATAGGGAATAGTGTTCCAGTAGTACACTAGGTATATAGGGAATAGTGTTCCAGTAGTACACTAGGTATATAGGGAATAGTGTTCCAGTAGTACACTAGGTATATAGGGAATAGTGTTCCAGTAGTACACTAGGTATATAGGGAATAGTGTTCCAGTAGTACACTAGCTATATAGGGAATAGTGTTCCATTAGTACACTAGGTATATAGTGTTCCAGTAGTACACTAGGTATATAGGGAATAGTGTTCCATTAGTACACTAGCTATATAGGGAATAGTGTTCCATTAGTACACTAGGTATATAGTGTTCCAGTAGTACACTAGCTATATAGGGAATAGTGTTCCATTAGTACACTAGGTATATAGGGAATAGTGTTCCATTAGTACACTAGCTATATAGTGTTCCAGTAGTACACTAGGTATATAGTGTTCCATTAGTACACTAGGTATATAGGGAATAGTGTTCCAGTAGTACACTAGCTATATAGTGTTCCAGTAGTACACTAGGTATATAGTGTTCCAGTAGTACACTAGGTATATAGGGAATAGTGTTCCAGTAGTACACTAGGTATATAGGGAATAGTGTTCCATTAGTACACTAGCTATATAAGAAATAGTGTTCCAGTAGTACACTAGCTATATAGTGTTCCAGTAGTACACTAGCTATATAGGGAATAGTGTTCCAGTAGTACACTAGCTATATAGTGTTCCAGTAGTACACTAGGTATATAGGGAATAGTGTTCCATTAGTACACTAGGTATATAGGGAATAGTGTTCCAGTAGTACACTAGGTATATAGGGAATAGTGTTCCAGTAGTACACTAGGTATATAGGGAATAGTGTTCCAGTAGTACACTAGGTATATAGGGAATAGTGTTCCATTAGTGCACTAGGTATATAGGGAATAGTGTTCCATTAGTACACTAGCTATATAGTGTTCCAGTAGTACACTAGGTATATAGGGAATAGTGTTCCATTAGTACACTAGCTATATAGTGTTCCAGTAGTACACTAGGTATATAGGGAATAGTGTTCCATTAGTACACTAGGTATATAGGGAATAGTGTTCCATTAGTACACTAGCTATATAGTGTTCCAGTAGTACACTAGGTATATAGGGAATAGTGTTCCATTAGTACACTAGCTATATAAGAAATAGTGTTCCAGTAGTACACTAGCTATATAAGAAATAGTGTTCCAGTAGGGACGCAAACAGAGTCAAGTGGCCTCTCCTTCTCAAGTACACTCATCTGTAGTACAAAAGTGTTTTTGAGTGTTGAGGTCTTTCTATCACATATAGTCCTGCTGAGTGGATTTCATCTGTGTACCTCTTCTATGGCCTTGAGTGGATGGGGAGGGAGGGAGGGAGGGAGAGAGAGAAATAAATGAAGAGAGAGAGCGAGAGAGAGGAGGGAGAGAGAGAGAGAGGGAGAGAGAGAGAGAGAGATACAGAGAGAGAGAGACAGAGACAGAGACAGAGACAGAGAGAGAGAGAGAAATAAATGAAGAGAGAGAGCGAGAGAGGAGGGAGAGAGAGACAGAGAGAGAGAGAGAGAGAGAGAGAGAGAAATAAATGAAGAGAGAGAGCGAGAGAGGAGGGAGAGAGAGACAGAGAGAGAGAGAGATTAAAGGAAAACCTTGACACCTTTTCTTAGAGAAATAAGTAACGACAGATAGAAGAATACATAATGATTCAGAGGGAGGGAGACTGCACTTCAATTACAACATCATTTACCATCTTAAAGGCCGTTGTTTTGGTAAACAGCCGGGCGATGGGGCTGGAGAGATGAAATGACTCTCAGAGCTACGGAGAAATTAAATTACTCTCAGAGCTATGGAGAGATGAAATGACTCTCAGAGCTATGGAGAGATGAAATGACTCTCAGAGCTACGGAGAAATGAAATGACTCTCAGAGCTACGGAGAGATGAAATGACTCTCAGAGCTATGGAGAGATGAAATGACTCTCAGAGCTACGGAGAAATTAAATTACTCTCAGAGCTACGGAGAGATGAAATGACTCTCAGAGCTATGGAGAGATGAAATGACTCTCAGAGCTACGGAGAAATTAAATGACTCTCAGAGCTATGGAGAGATGAAATGACTCTCAGAGCTATGGAGAGATGAAATGACTCTCAGAGCTACGGAGAAATGAAATGACTCTCAGAGCTACAGAGAAATGAAATGACTCTCAGAGCTACAGAGAAATGAAATGACTCTCAGAGCTACGGAGAGATGAAATGACTCTCAGAGCTACGGAGAGATGAAATGACTCTCAGAGCTACGGAGAAATGAAATGACTCTCAGAGCTACGGAGAAATGAAATGACTCTCAGAGCTACGGAGAGATGAAATGACTCTCAGAGCTACGGAGAGATGAAATGACTCTCAGAGCTACGGAGAGATGAAATGACTCTCAGAGCTACGGAGAGATGAAATGACTCTCAGAGCTACGGAGAGATGAAATGACTCTCAGAGCTACGGAGAGATGAAATGACTCTCAGAGCTACGGAGAAATGAAATGACTCTCAGAGCTACGGAGAAATGAAATGACTCTCAGAGCTACGGAGAAATGAAATGACTCTCAGAGCTACGGAGAAATGAAATGACTCTCAGAGCTACGGAGAAATGAAATGACTCAGAGCTACGGAGAAATGAAATGACTCTCAGAGCTACGGAGAAATGAAATGACTCTCAGAGCTATGGAGAAATGAAATGACTCTCAGAGCTATGGAGAAATGAAATGACTCTCAGAGCTATGGAGAAATGAAATGACTCTCAGAGCTATGGAGAGATGAAATGACTCTCAGAGCTATGGAGAGATGAAATGACTCTCAGAGCTACGGAGAAATTAAATGACTCTCAGAGCTATGGAGAGATGAAATGACTCTCAGAGCTATGGAGAGATGAAATGACTCTCAGAGCTACGGAGAAATGAAATGACTCTCAGAGCTACAGAGAAATGAAATGACTCTCAGAGCTACAGAGAAATGAAATGACTCTCAGAGCTACGGAGAGATGAAATGACTCTCAGAGCTACGGAGAGATGAAATGACTCTCAGAGCTACGGAGAAATGAAATGACTCTCAGAGCTACGGAGAAATGAAATGACTCTCAGAGCTACGGAGAGATGAAATGACTCTCAGAGCTACGGAGAGATGAAATGACTCTCAGAGCTACGGAGAGATGAAATGACTCTCAGAGCTACGGAGAGATGAAATGACTCTCAGAGCTACGGAGAGATGAAATGACTCTCAGAGCTACGGAGAGATGAAATGACTCTCAGAGCTACGGAGAAATGAAATGACTCTCAGAGCTACGGAGAAATGAAATGACTCTCAGAGCTACGGAGAAATGAAATGACTCTCAGAGCTACGGAGAAATGAAATGACTCTCAGAGCTACGGAGAAATGAAATGACTCAGAGCTACGGAGAAATGAAATGACTCTCAGAGCTACGGAGAAATGAAATGACTCTCAGAGCTATGGAGAAATGAAATGACTCTCAGAGCTATGGAGAAATGAAATGACTCTCAGAGCTATGGAGAAATGAAATGACTCTCAGAGCTATGGAGAGATGAAATGACTCTCAGAGCTGTGGAGAAATGAAATGACTCTCAGAGCTATGGAGAAATGAAATGACTCTCAGAGCTATGGAGAAATGAAATGACTCTCAGAGCTATGGAGAAATGAAATGACTCTCAGAGCTATGGATACAAGGACTGACTACATTTAATTTAAAGTCCAAAAATGGACGTAACAAACACTGGACTGCCCCTTTACGTGCATGACCCAATACCCACACACACTGCAGCACAAACAAGCAGTCTAATTTAATTTAGTTCTGAAATCTAAAACCACATCTCTCATTAATAACATAACTGCTACAAGCTCAGAGCAAAACAATTATAAATCATTATTTTAAAAATGATCATGTACATTTTGAATAATTATTTAAAAAATTATCATGTAAATTGTAAATAATTTCAAAAACTTTGAATGTAAATTGTAAATAATTATAAAATATATATATATAATTTAAATTGTAAATATATATATATTTTTATTCTCCATTAACTGTTTTTTAAATTTAAGATAAAGGATTTTTAAACAAGACCCCTTACTCTCTGGGCTCCACACATACATCTTCCACCACGACCTCTAACCTCTGTCTCTCTGTTTAACCCTGTCGATAATGTGTTATTTGACACCTAAAAGCTACGGCCCTGAAGATCAAGGATGAGTCCTAAAAGGCACCATTTTCCTAGATACTGTAGAGTGCTCTACTTTCGACCAGAGCCTTATGGGCATTGGTCAAAAGTAGTGCACTATATAGGAAATAGGCTGCGATTTGGAGTGTAGAACAAATCTATAGCCACAATAGTATTAAATGAATAGGTTTCATTCGTCAAGGCAAAGCACTGATAGTTTATAACAGTATCACTCTTTCAGCAGAAGAAGAAGATAACAAATAATATGAGGAGCTATTGGTCAAAACAATACTAGCATTTAGTCAGGAGAATGGAACTAATCTCTCTCTTTCATCTATCATCTTGGTCAGGAGAATTACTGTTAATGGAACTAATCTCTCTCTTTCATCTATCATCTTAGTCAGGAGAATTACTGTTAATGGAACTAATCTCTCTCTTTCGTCTATCATCTTGGTCAGGAGAATTACTGTTAATGGAACTAATCTCTCTCTTTCATCTATCATCTTAGTCAGGAGAATTACTGTTAATGGAACTAATCTCTCTCTTTCATCTATCATCTTGGTCAGGAGAATTACTGTTAATGGAACTAATCTCTCTCTTTCATCTATCATCTTAGTCAGGAGAATTACTGTTAATGGAACTAATCTCTCTCTTTCATCTATCATCTTGGTCAGGATAATTACTGTTAATGGAACTAATCTCTCTCTTTCATCTATCATCTTGGTCAGGAGAATTACTGTTAATGGAACTAATCTCTCTCTTTCATCTATCATCTTAGTCAGGAGAATTACTGTTAATGGAACTCATCTCTCTCTTTCAACTATCATCTTAGTCAGGAGAATTACTGTTAATGGAACTAATCTCTCTCTTTCATCTATCATCTTAGTCAGGAGAATTACTGTTAATGGAACTAATCTCTCTCTTTCGTCTATCATCTTGGTCAGGAGAATTACTGTTAATGGAACTAATCTCTCTCTTTCATCTATCATCTTAGTCAGGAGAATTACTGTTAATGGAACTCATCTCTCTCTTTCAACTATCATCTTAGTCAGGAGAATTACTGTTAATGGAACTAATCTCTCTCTTTCATCTATCATCTTAGTCAGGAGAATTACTGTTAATGGAACTAACCTCTCTCTTTCATCT